>NC_058410.1:127654541-127660887 GCF_002201575.2 Neomonachus schauinslandi
GAACACAAGCAGCGGGAGTGGGAGAGGAGAAGCAGGCTTCCCGCCGAGCAGGGAGCCCGACGTGGGACTCGATCCCAGAACCCTGGGATCATGACCTGAGCCGAAGGCAGACGCTTAACGACTGAGCCACCCAGGCGCCCTGAACCTATTTTTTTTAAAGATTTATTGATCATTTTAGAAAGAGAGAGAGAGAGAGCACGTAGTGGGAGAGGCCAAGGGAGAGGGAGAGAATCTCAAGCAGACTCTGTGCTAAGCACGGAGCCCAATGTGGGGCTCCATCTCATGACCCTGAGATCATGACCTGAGCCTCCAGGATGCTCAACTGACTGAGCCAGCCAGGCACCCCTTACGAACACTTTCTCAACACATGAACTTTCCAGCAATCCTGACAGTGAAGAACACTGTTACCAGATGATTCACAAGGGAAATACTTTTTTGTGGTTTAGAACTTAAATCTAAAAATGTTGATGAAGTACATGCAGGGAGCTTTAGGTTAACTTAAGAAAATTATGGCTGGATCTGCCATTTCCTAGGTAAAACACTTAAACAGGCAATCCATTGTAAGTTATTTATTTCATGAAATGCCTTAATCCTTAAAGAGCACAACAGAATCAGAATATCCTTCTAATATTACTTTTCACAATTTAAAAACTTTGATTATGCCTAGCCTTGTTCTTGTCTCTTAAGATGAAAGAGCCTTATTTTTCAAATGCCCTCACTACGCTGCACTCTTGCCATCACATATGGGGTACATTTTGGGGAGTTTCTATGGCCCTCCTCCAACTTCGTCATGGCCCTCTTATACAGTTATGTAAGAAACTGTTAGGTTAATTTCCAGGGCTGGAGAAATGATGATTCTGTACATTTTGAGTTTTATTAAATAAAATTTTTGCTGGTCCTCCTATTCTTTTTAATTTTTATTATTATTTTTTTTTTTTGGTGGCAGAGGTAGTACATTGGGGTGCTGGAGAACATAGAAGAAAAGTGTCATGTAGAAATACATACCCAAACTAGAGTGACAGGACTTAAAAAACAAATAGAATTCAATCCCTTTATAGTTCTATTGTTTTACAGCCGATAAAACCTTTCATTTCCCCTTATTTCTGATCAGCTCTCTTACAGCTTCCCTGACACAACGCCTTCCTTGTCAGCTCTTCCCTAAGACTGACTGGCCTCTGCTTTTCTATCTCCATGTCAAATCCAAAGAATTTGCAGCCTCTATTTTTTTTTTCTTATCAGTGAAAATTCAAATCAGACGTTGTCACAGCTGTTTGGATGCTTATTTTTCTAAGCTCCTCTAAAACCCATGAAGGCAGAATTTGTTTCTTTTTTTCTGCCTTCTTCTTTGTACCCTTAATCCTAGCAAAGTGCCTGGCATGCAGCAGGAACTCAGGGCTGGACTAGTAAATACTTGCATCAAGAAACACTGTGTGCCCTGAACACCACCTGCCAATGACTTCTTCATGGTCAGGATTGCTGGAAAGCTTGAGTGCTAAGAATAGGTTCAGAAAAAGTTTGTGCAGGAAAGAACCTGAGGAATCATTACATCTTCTTATGGCCATTTACAGATGAGGAAGATGAAAATGAGTTGTCTCTTTCGTGTTCCTGATTTGTACATTTTAAAATAGAAAAAAACAGTAATATTAACATATAAAAAATAATATTCACAAAAGAGCCAGATGATATAATTTCTCATATTTTCCCCAGCTTCACTGAAGCATGATTGACAAATAAAACCTGTATATATATCTGTATCTATATCTATAAGCTATCTATCATTATCTATCATCTATCATCTATCTATCATCTATCATCTATCATCTATCTAATCCATCAACTATCAGTAGATAGAAAGTGCCCAATGTGATGATTTTATATGTCTATTCATTGTGAAATGATGTCCATAATCAAGCTCATTAACACATTCATCATCTCATATCATTGAGCACCAACCATATGGCTACTTGGGAATCAGAACATTTTGTCTTTTATTTTTTTTTCTTCTTTTTTTTATTTTATCATGTTATGTTAGTCACCATACAATATGTCATTAGTTTTTGATGTAGTGATCCACGATTCATTACATTTTGCCTTTTAATCGCTTTGATGTGATATCTACTGGCTTGTCTCTGAGTGCTTAGGGTTGGGTTGGCTCACAGATGGGAGTTATGGTATAGCAGGGGCTGTGGTGACAGAGATGGAGAAGGCTGCATAGAGAGCCTTGAGCAACAGGGCCAGTGGAAGCAGAGGTCTTCACCTTTATGATCATCCTAAACCGGGTGGATCTGATGGGAGATCTAACCTGGAGAAACTGAAAAGGTGGATCCTTGCAGGCTTGAGGTGTAGGGACAGTTTCTCCTTTTCTCTTCTGATCTGATACTAGGATATTAAATTAGGATGGAAATAAGAGAATACCAAAATATTCAAGAAATCTGGCCAGAAATAGGCCCGATAGGTGTGTATTCTGTCCATGGGAGTCTTCATGTTGCCCTTCTGAGGTAACAGACTTGTGCTTGACATGTCAGCCTATGAGTCTAGACTAGGAAGAATCATCACCAAATTTTGCTAGTTTGAGGAGTAGGAGTAATGGCGGTTCTCTCATGGCTCAGTAGTTTGGACTCTGAGAGACTCATGATGGAAGGTGAAGCTGCCTGAGTATCCACAGTACATATCTATACATGTATATGAATCTATACATATGCAAAAATATACACTGTGCTGGTTTGTGAATATTCTTTCTATTCTTACTGTTGGGATTAGAGATAGAAATATTAAAATGAAGATAAATTGAATTAAGATTTCCAAATTCTCTGGGAAAAGTTAATTTGAAACATATTAAAAACAGATATTCAAATAAGATTCTAGAATACCTTCCCTAGAACTAAAAACAAAACAAAACAACACCCAAATCTGATCCCTAACAAATTCTTTTGAAACAGGTGTTTTTGTCAAATAGTAAATCTATAACCAAGTATTTCAATGTATGAAGTTTCAGAAAACGTACATATATTCTAAGAATTTTTTAAAAATTTGATTTGGTTCTCTCACTGCTCAGTTTTTGTTTTTGGCTACCATTTTATTCAGCAAATATATTCCAGAGTAATATAAAATATGTCCAGTTAGTTCATGAGTTTCTTGAACCAGTTGGTGTCTAAATAACTATATTCTTGGAAGAAGTAACTTCCTGTTTTAAAAGAAAATAACTAAAAAGGTCTTATAAGGAAGGCTCATAAGTCTTCTTGGAAATCAAGTGTTTCTTACAAAACATTTTGATGTGTTTAGTACAGAGGAATTAGGAACATATGGGTTACATTTTCCTTAAAATGCACATGGTTTTTAAAAATTAAAGGATAATGTTCTTGGCAAAATAGGTTTTGCCAAACCCAAACTGCTTAAAAAATTGTTCAAGATGCTCAGCAAGGCCAAAGGGCCCCAGGCTTCCACAGTCCTAATAATAGAATCAATCAGGAAAACCAGAATGAAGTCACTAAACTCATTTTAACAATCTCTTGAAAAAAAAAAACAACAAAAATAAATCTCAATGTAGTAACAATCACAAGCAATTAGAATATAATAACTTTTATGCTCATACTGAATAAAACCCCAAGCTGGTAGTTAAAATCGTGCTAGGAATTCTGGAAAGTTGGCAGGGTACTTTGCTTGACTGAAATAATTGATTACATCTATAAAAATGGCGAAGACACTAGAAGGGATTGCACAGATAAAGCACTTACCAGAAAAAATTTAAGAATTTTACTGTGGTTGCTTAAGGAATAGAGGTTTATGTGATTGTTTAAAACCCACACATTCTTTGCTAAAAAGATGTATGCAGAGACAATGACCACAAAAATTTCATTAACCTGGTATTGAGCACTACTTGTCTTATCTGGAAAAGGGTCTATTAAAGCACTCAGTGATGTTCCCAGGGATGATGGGATGAAACAGTCCAGGACATCAGACCTGAGGCTGCCTATGGATATGGCCAGAATCAATTTGGTGTGATGTCACCTGTCAGCAAACAAATGTAAGAGGAATCCGAGTCTCTGCTCATCAATAGTTGTTTCTCAAAAGTACTTATTTAAAAATGATATTTTGGTCTTGCACATAGTAGGGATATGTTAGAAATGCATTGATTGGATTTGGTTTCTTTGCATGAAAATATTTTCATATTCTTTTTCAAGTTCTTCATTTTCTGTGCACGACCTGCCTCTGGGCATTATGAATAAACCCTTAGGGTTTTTTTCTGCTGGTTGACTCCTTGGTGTTTTAAGAAAAAAATACCTCAAGGCCTTGAAGTAATAATAAAAACAAAATCATATTCTTCTCCGACTCAGACTTTATATAATCACCTCCAGCTAAAAGTAGAAGCATTATGTTTACCAGTTGGGCCAGTTGAGCCAACAGTGAAAAGGTTCTGGAATCCTTCCAATTTCCTCTTCTCTGCTCAAGATGCATGGCATTGTCTCCTGTTGAGAAGAATTCTAATTACTAGACAACTTGGGAATAGGGCAGGCCAGATCAGCAGACTTTTGCATGGGAAGTAGAGTTTGTAGAGAGGCAATGTGCTCATAGAAATAACATCAGTGTCATTTCTTTTTGTTCTGCCAGTTCTCTAGGAAACACATGTTTTGAAAGGGGACTGGAGTGAGGCATTGTTAAGTCAGAGAGGAGGATTTGGGAGGGGGTCCATGTTGAGCCATAAGGGTTGTGGTTGTGAGAATTACTCTGTGTATGCAGGGTGGAGGGTGTTACATGGACTTTGATCTAGATCTAGGTGGATAAGGAATTGTATGAGTGTCTGAAGGGGGAATGTTGGCTTTATCAGAATTACTGGGTGATGGTGGGTAAGAAAGAGCTTATCTCAAAGGGCACTAAAAAGATATATTTCAAGCCTATGGATTCATTACTAAAAAGTGATTTAAGAGGAATGATCTAGTTCCGTTGATTAAAGATTTCTAAGGGGAATTAACCTTCAGATGTCAAAGAAAAAATATTTTAATTAGAATATTTCCAGAAGTCCCTCTCAGTGATATTACACAAACTTTCTATTCACTCTCCTGTCCTTCCTGCCCTGCTGCATCAGACTCTACCCTACTTTATCTTATTCAGTTTAAATCTTGGTCATAACTCCCTAACATGATTTCATTCTTACCAATGTGTCTTCATCCACTGTTTGCAAAAACATTTCTCTGTGAAGCTTTCCTTGACAATTCCAGCCCACTGGTTCCTCCCTCAATTGTCTAAACTCATAATACTTTTATCATTTCTATGGTTTATTTGATGCATACCAATATAGAACATTCATGGTTTAATTTGTCTCCTTGCCCCCAATTAGATTATAAATCACTTGAGGGAAGACATTGTATGCTGTATATTTCTCTGTATTTCTTGCAGTGCCTAGAGCCTTCTGCATAAGAAGTACTCAATGAATATTTGTTGAGTGAATTAATCAAAATCAAGTTCATGCATAAAAATGTGCACATATAACCCTTGTATGGAGGGACAAAATATAACAGAAGGCTTTAAAAACCTATGAAAAGGTTTTTCTTTTGCTGCCCTAGCAATATTTTGTTGAAATTCTTCATACTGAGTATAGTCATTTTGTTTCTTGATTTCTTAGGGAAGTTATGTTTTTCTGGTGAGTATGAATCCCAATCAACAGCTCAGGTGTGTGAGATACATAATATTCTTTTTATTCTACAAGTGAATTTGATTTCATTTTGAGGGCCAGTTTCAACAGGGCAACAGACTTAATTGCAGTTTGTTTGGGGTTTCCCTACACTCAGTTTTCCCTGGAGTTGTATCTGATTCTGGAGATCTTAAATAGTTCTATGACTGTGAGTGGAATTGACACTTGACTATTAATTGAGGGGGATCATGGCTGAGATATCTTTTGCTGTCTACACTATCTCATTGGGTCTTGGGCTCTTTCTTCCAAGTTTATGCCATCTTTAGGGTCAGAGGTTTATTCTGCTGTTTCTCTTCATGTTGGGTCACAGAAATCTCTAAGAGGTTGATCTGATCTCATCACCCTAAATTTGTTAGGGTTTCCATCTCTGGGGGGACCACCTCTTCAGGGTTCTTCCTAAGGACAAGGATCCTGAGATTCTCTTTGGAATGCACCAAAACATCTTCTCCCACAATTCCCCTTAGAACTGTCTCCTTTTCTCTCTTGTCTCTAGTGAAATATAACCCATATTTGGGAATATGGGATCAGAGTGGAATCTTATTCTCAGACCTTTTGCTGTAATTTATATCATTTTGTCCTGGATTTCTTGGCATCTGTCTGAGGACTCTTTTTTCTTTCTTTCTTTCTTTCTTTCTTTCTTTCTTTCTTTCTTTCTTT
>NC_058410.1:127660897-127673140 GCF_002201575.2 Neomonachus schauinslandi
TTTCTTTCTTTCTTTCTTTCTTTCTTTCTTTCTTTCTTTCTTTCTTTCTTTCTTTCGAGAAAGAGAGAGAGCATGAGTGGGGGTGGGGGGAAGGGCAGAGGGAGAGGGCGAGAGAGAAAATCTTCAAGATATTTGAAGCTGAGCGTGGAGCCCGACACAGGGCTTGATCTCATCACCGCAGGGGTCATGATCTGAGCTGAGATCAAGAGTCCGATGCTTTACTGACTGAGCTACCCAGGTACCAGCTCCCTCTTTTTTTTCTTTAAATAGATCAGAGGGAGGAAATTGTGTGAGGAGCATATACTTAATGGCCTAAATTCTTGAATAGGAGTAGGAATAAGGGTGTGTTAAGGCTAGCAAACTATTATAAGAAAAAATTGATTAATATCTCAATGGTGTGTTTTCTCCAATACATTTAGGAAAGGGAAATAAGAGGTTTACTCAAGCTGTTTCCACCTATGCAAAATCATAGAGCAAGAATAAATTGTCTCTCCTAGGGTACTTAAAGAAACTGAAGGAATCATTGACTTGAAAGAGAAGTCTATACTAAAGGTGTTGCCACGACCCAGGTAGCAGCTTAGAGTAGAGGGATTTGGTGACTGACGACAGATTAAATGTGGCGAATGAGGCCATGGCTATTAAGAAGATCAAGGTCAGGTAAGATGCAACCCTGACTTCATTGACCTCTTAGAGAATGGTAAGGATGCCTCTATGGTCAGTCTATTTATAAAGGTTTTATTAAATAAAAAATAGGTCTAGTCAGGATCAAGAAGGTTGACATATAAGAATATTGAGACTGTCACTGAGACCTTGTATCTAGCAACTCATGACCACATTCTACCTGATCCTGGTGAGAAAGGTTTGGTTATTCATTAAGAATTTTATCTGTGTTATACGTAGCTTAACTAGTTTCGCAGTGGTGTATGTGTAACATATAAGATCCATACATTTGCTAAGTCTTACTGATTAAGTCGGATAGATTTGTTCATGTGCTGGAAAACAGTTTATGAGCAATGTCTGCATGCACCATAAAGTTGTGGTGTTGGAGAGGAAACCATGACAGGCAACATTTTTGTGACCTTTATAGAATTGCCTTCTTAGAACTAGTTTCTATGACATTCTTTTGACTTTGCTATATTAATTTCTTCCTTTTCAAGCCTCACTGGAAGATTTTAGTAGAGGTCTCTAGACCCAGGTTTGGCCATTTGTTCATGATATTGGTGATTAGGCAGGAACTACCCTGGACCAATGCCTAAATAGGAGATGTTCCTAATTGGGTACTTTCTGGTATCCAGTGCAAAGGTATGAACCAACTCAAAACACCCAAGTCTGACATTTACTAGCTGCCTGACTTGAGCCTCTTCTTCCTATTTGAGAGAGAAGAGGTAGATCTCTTTGAACTATTTTATAGGATTGTTGGGGAGTTGAGATCATTTCTAAACTAGAAAGAGCTATATAAATATAAGATACAGTTACATTTCAGTACAATTAGATCTCTTTTCATAAGCAATAATTGCTAGCAAAAATTATTTAAAGCAAAGTGATAGCTTCTTTTTAAAATCACTTTTGCTTTTTATGGCTTCTGATAGAATTAACCTCAGGATTATCTCAAACCTATGTGCTCAGAAACGTTCAAAGTACAAAAACATACGGTAGAATGTCTAAGTCATGTCTGTCAAGTTTACTATGTGGTGTACCAATTTCTCCACACAAAGTACTACACATAATAATATTAAATCAGGATATGATATGAGATCACCGAACAGTGACTCTGTCAAATGTATTTCTGAAAATGGTGATGGGGAGGACATAAGGAAAACAAAGATGTCCTGAATATTAAAAAATTTCCAATTACTAGGCACTTGAGATGGTGTAGACAAAACATAGTATGATGCATGACTAGAATTAAAGTAACTATTTTTCTGGAGTGCCTGGGTGGCTCAGTTGGTTAAATGGCCAACTCTTGATTTCAGCTCAGGTCGTGATGTCAGGGTTGTGGAATCAAACCCCATGTCAGGCTCATGCCCCGGGGGTTGGCGGGGGCGGAGTCTGCTTGAGGATTCTCTCTCTCCCTTTGCCCTTCCCCCACTGGTGTGCTGTCTCTCTCTCTCCCTCTCTCTCTCTCTCCAAAATAAATAAATAAATCTTTAAAAAAGTGACTATTTTTCTTACACGAAATATATTAAAACATTGTAAACTTATTAAAATCATGAACTTAGATGTATACGACTTCTTACCTTTCTCTAAATATAATTTTATTAAAGAATTCTCAAATATCATGGCCAAAACACTCACGTTTCCTGACATTAGCACTCTGACAAAGTTCCCAAGCCCTCCAACTTGTGTAAAATACTTGTCTTTCGTGTTTTTTTTTTTTGCCAGCTTCACAGATACCTTGAATATGCTTGTCCTCTCCTGCTTCTGTTTGGGCTAACCAATCTGCTAATGGGAAAGAATCAGAAATATTGCTCAGTCTTTGTTGTTTGTATATATTTTAAGGATTTTCTGGGATTCTCAAGGGCCAGAAAGCCATCTGAGAAAGTGGACACTCAGAAAGCTGTGAGGAAACGTGAGATTTAGATTGAGAATATTTTAAGAGTTCAGAACGTGAAGCCCCAATTGCTTAAAACTATGTTTGTTGCCTCTATTTAAGTGGGTAATTAGATCAAGGGACAAAGTCAAAGATTCCTGCCACTTTCTAGTTTAAGCCTCTGTTGTTTGATATTAGTTAAAAGTTCTTTTTAGCTGTAAGGGAACAAAACCCAACTCATGCTGATTTAAGTAAAAACAAAGTAAAAGCAGGGTGTGGGGGGGCCTTGTTGGCACATGCCACCACAATGCCAAGGCTAGTCTGTATTCAGGCATGGCTGGATCCAAAGATCTGGGCAATATTAAAAGCATCAGTGGCTCTCCACTGTATTTTCCTATGTGGTTTCATTTTTTGCAGCAGGTCTCCTTATAAAACGGCTATTCTCAACTCATACTGTCTGAGCTTAGTAATGCCTAGCAGAAAAAGAAAACCTCTTTCATTATAGATCCAGTGAAAGTTCTAGGGTTCAATTGTACTGAAATGAATTCATTCTGTGCCTATCTCCAAACCATTATGGACAAAGGGCTAGACTCTATTGGCTGGGTCTGGGTCATGTTTTTGCATAGGTGTTGGAAAAAAATGTGAAGATGGTGGCGGCAGTGGTGGGAGGAGGGGTTTTAGATGAACTGAGAGAAAAATCTAAGTACTATTATCAGAAGGAAGGATAACTGGATAACCAAAGATAAGACATGCCCACTGTGTGTGTTTGTAAATTACACGAAAAAGTAACAGCTTTCTTATTGACCATCTTCACATTTCTATTAATAAAATTTTTATTTTTTATTTATTTTTTAAAGATTTTATTTATTTTTTGACAGAGAAAGAGATAGTGAAAGAGGGAACACAGCAAGGGGAGTGGGAGAAGAAGGCTTCCCGCGGAGCAGGGCGACCGATGGGGGGCTTGATCCCGGGACCCTGAGATCATGACCTGAGCCGAAGGCGGATGCTTAAGGACTGAGCCGCCCAGGCGCCCCTTTATTAATAAAATTTTTAAAAATGCCACTAAGAGACAAAAGACCAGAATCCAAGTGCCAAAGCTATTACTCGGAATCTCAGTTGCTAAAAAACTGAAATATGCTTCAAAAACCGTAAAGTGTTATACTCATTAAAGCTACATATATAAAAATGTTTTGAGTTGTTTCTCTATTAATTTTTATATGTCTCTATAATAAATTGAAGTAATCATGAGACAATGCCTCTCTCATGATACTCTCATGATACTTTACAGAAAACACAGTCCCATATTTGAAATGAAAGGATGACTATTGTATGTGTTACAATATTGTTAAAATAGAATTTTAAAGGAGACATATAATGAATCCCACAGCATTGAATTACTTCATACCTTGCAATATATCACAAGGAAAAATCTTGCCTCCGAAATATCCTCTGTCTTATTCTGTGACTGAGACTTAGAGTCACTTGTGTAAATATGCCATTTACCATTTTATTTTATTTTATTTTTATTTTTTTAAAGATTTTATTTATTTATTTGAGAGAGGAAATGAGAGAGAGAGAGAGCATGAGAGGGAGGAGGGTCAGAGGGAGAAGCAGACTCCCTGCTGAGCAGGGAGCCCGATGCGGGACTCGATCCCGGGACTCCAGGATCATGACCTGAGCCGAAGGCAGTCGCTTAACCTACTGAGCCACCCAGGCACCCAATGAAACTTTATTTGTTTATTATTTTTTATAAAGATTTTATTTATTATTTGACAGAGAGAGAATGAGAGAGAGCACACGAGAGGGGGGAGGGTCAGAGGGAGAAGCAGACTCCCTGCCCAGCAGGGAGCCCGATGCGGGACTCGATCCAGGGACTCCAGGATCATGACCCGAGCCGAAGGCAGTCGCTTAACCGACTGAGCCACCCAGGCGCCTGCCATTTACCATTTTAAAAGTATGTGAAATACATGTATAAATACATAAATATAACAAATGAATGTAGAATAATATATTGTTGAATTTCCGCTATTTAGAGCATATTATATTTCTGTCAGATTTGGAAAATACAGTGTTTTGGAAGAAAATACATTCTCTTTGATTTTTTGTTACTAGTATTTTATAAAGAAAACTGACTGTGGCCCAGTCCCTACTCTGTCACTAGTTAGCTGGCACCTTGAATCAAGTCATTTACTCTCCTTGGACCTATTTTCCTAGTCTGGAAATTTAAGAAATTTAATTAGATGCTATGTAAGGCTGCCTCCAGCCCTAACATTTTATAATTTATGCAAGCTCTGAAAATGCCAAATTATAAAATATGTATTTTGGATGTGAACCAGTCAAACTGCCAAGGGCAGTGGTATGTTTTAAAAAACGGGGTCCCTGCATCTCCTATGGTTACTGGATTCTGTAGAAACCCAGGGTCATTGTGTGGATACTTCCGTTGAAAGGTTTCAATTCCCAGATGTTCCAGGAGCCCCCACATGATTTTCAGACGGGAAGTTTGATTCAGCTTTTCTTTCCAGGAGAAATACGCTTCAAGGGCAGGACAGGATTACTAGGGGGGAATGCATCGTGATTCATTCGAAATGTTTCAAAAGCACATGGCTGGTTTTTGGGAATTTCATTGTATTGACTTGGCCAGTCCGCTGTGAGCTACTTGGTGGCCCCACGGATGTCAAAAGCTCTGTCCTCCCTTTCTGTTGAGACCTTCCGCTCCCTCCAAGGATCGGACTGCACAAACGCCCACTGCTTTTTCTTTTTTCACAACCTAATTGACTCTACATGCTGTTATCCAGGCACGGCCCTTTGAGAACATTTCCCAACCGGAAAAACAAAACAAAACAAACAATAGTAGGAATGGCTACAAAATATAATTAATTTTTCTGACTATTAACGCAGGAGGAAAATGTCTAATGGGTTGCAGATTTCTTCCTATCTGAATAGCGTGACCGTGACCAATTCAAAAGGAAACCCTCAGCTGAAGTTGCGTTTCCGTAGTTCCCCCGCATCAGGACAGAGCCCGGGTCTGGGGGATGCTTGCCTGGTGTTCCTCGCATGGAAAGAGAAGTGATATGCAAACGGGGAGGGTGTTCAGTGATCGCAAGAGAGCAGAGTTCTTTAAACCATTATTAAGAATAAGGCAGCAAGACTCCACTCGTCCCGCTAACCGTTAAATATTTCTGGCTGTCTGCCAGCATCCCTTCACTATTTCTTTGAAGCCTTCTTTTACTTACTGCAGTAGAGTAATTAGAGAGTACTTCTTAATCTTTACTTACACACACACACACACACACACACACACACACACATCCTGGCACGTTTTGCTCTGACATGTGCTTGCTAGAACCTTCCTTCTGAGGCTGTAGATGAACCTCATCTAGGAAAGCTCTTCCGGGCAGGTGGCAAGCACTGATTCCTTTGAGCCGCCCTGCTTCTGAATCTCTGTTTTTAAATATTTCCCTAACATAGCTAAGGAAGTTTCAACCACCTGCGGCCTGATTAGATTTTACAAAGAAACTTCCTTCCTGGGGGCAATTAAAAATGGAATAAAACTCCCCTTATCTGGTAGATAGGCAGTTGCAATTTTTGCTTTCCATTTTGGCATTTTCACATTTACCCCATTATAAGATATTTCTTTTGGAAAGGTAAAAATTACGCATTTTTAAAAAGTTAAGCACAAAGCAATTAACTCCCCTGGACAAATATATATATATTTGATATGATATACATCTCATAAAAATTACTGAGAAACCTCTTCTTCAAATTATGATCATTACCATAATTACATTGATAATATTAATATTACTTTTTAAAAAACCCAACAATGCCATTTATTTTATCTCTTTTTTCTCTCCAAGCTGCTAAAATGATTGAAACCATCACCACCTCCATCACCACAGCAAGAAAATCCTGGTAGACAAAAACTTCCTCTCTCCTAGAATATTGCAACTTCTGCATTAATATTCACTACACTATTGTCTTCTAATGTTTATATTTAATTCAATCAGTAGTTTTTGTGGGGAAAATAAAAAAGAAAACAAGAGAGCGATTGAAGATAAAACAAAAATGGGTGGAGGAGAATATCATTTTTTCTTATACATTGCTGAGTAAGCCACAGAACTTTGATACTTGACTATTTATGATCTATAATAGATTCATGTTGATCCCTCAAACATGTCATGTGATGATGGTGACAAATCTGACTTTTGTCATTAGACAAGACAATCAGGCCCACATTATTAATTGCTATACTTGTTCCAAGAGGAAACGTGAGTTCAGCACATCTCAAGGTGGGACAAAGAGGGTTCTAAGGATGCTATCTATTGCTCTCAAGGAGACTCCTGCTTTTCCTCCACCCATGTGTATTCAGGTGTCTGAGAGATGGTCTGGCATTCTCACATAAATAAGTAAAGTGCAAGGTCATCTCTGGTGGAAGAAAAATAGACTAAAGGAAAAGATCAGGGGAAACTCCAGGCTGTACCTCGCAGATTATCTAGGAAACAATTGCCAACTTTCTTCAGGGTCCCGATGTACTTTAACATGGCAAGGTTTTAACAGTACAAATTATACCTGTAGAAATTTGCTTAGAAAGGCAAGCTACGCACATTGGTTTGGTAACTGTAAGAAGTGCACCAGCAGGTGGGGGGACAGTGTTTCAGGGCTTGGCTAGAGGCACAGTGCCAAGACGCCTGCTTTTGGCAACTGGCTGAAAATCAACCTGTTTTTATTGATATGTTCATGAAAAGTAATGTTCTCTGGTAACCAAGCCACTAAATTTGTGGCTTTCCAATTTTCTTTTTTTTTTTTTTAAGATTTTATTTATTTATCTGACAGAGAGAGACACAGCGAGAGAGGGAACACAAACAGGGGGAGTGGGAGAGGGAGAAGCAGGCTTCCCGCTGAGCAGGGAGCCCGATGTGGGACTCGATCCCAGGACCCGGGGATCATGACCTGAGCTGAAGGCAGATGCTTAACGACTGAGCCACCCAGGTACCCAGTGGCTTTCCAATTTTCAAGATGGTTGATTATGATCTCTCTGGTGACCTCCAAGGGGGTGGCATTGGTTCCAGTGATGAGATGAGGGAGATGGCTGCACTTTGCGGGGGCTAGATGGACAATGGCTGTACCCCGTACTTGCCTCCTTGAGTTACAAGACCAAGACTTCCATGGAAATGCAGACAAGTTAGAGCAGACACTGTACATCCCTGAATGATGTAAACTTTGGATGGATGCAGTGGCTAGAGTTTATGGGTGTGTACACTGTGTATGGTTCTGACCCTCCACCAGGAAGACCATGAGAGTCCACAGTGAGAAAAATCAGGAAATGAACATTGTTTTCATGTTTAACCACCAAGAGAAAAGCATCAAGAAAACATGCTTTTCAGCTATAAAACAAAACAGAGCAAAAAATGGCATTCAGTTGCCAACCTTGGGATGTGTTTATACTCTAAAAAAGTATGTTGGCTAGTATTTACCTGTAGTCAACAAAACATTACAGCATTAGTATTTTTAAGGGCAAATAAATAGCTTCAAAGGTGAAATTTTCTCAGTTAAAATATTTCAATCAAAGTTTCAGCTTTTATCATATTGGGGAAATTAGGAACCATCTCGGTTGTAGCTATGTTGATGCTTTCTATTGAAATCACATTAACAAAATAAATACCATAAACATTAAATACCAGGGAACTTGCCTAATAAGTAGACAGTCCAGGACTCAAATTCAGCTTGCTCTGATTTCAAAATCTATCTACTCCCCACCATACTATACTCATGTGTGTAGATGTGTGTAGTGCATATTACATGCTGCTGAAGTTGATTGGCTAATACTTTATTTTGAATTTTTGCATTTCTGTTTATGTGTGATGTTGATTCATAACTTTCTTCTCTTGTGTTATTTGTCTGACTTGGTTTCACGTTTGTGTCAGGCAGCTAACAGTTTTGTGGATGATTTCCTTCTTATTAGTTTTCTGTTACATTCATTTTGACTTACATAGTAGTTATTATTTTATTCTTAGGTTTGTCAGTTTTACATTATTTTCTTTTTCTAGCTTTTGAATTGAAAATTACATTACTCGGGGTGTCTGGGTGGCTCAGTCGTTAAGCATCTGCCTTCGGCTCAGGTCATGATCCCCAGGTCCTGGAATCGAGCCCCGCATGGGGCTCCCTGCTCAATGGGGGGCCTGCTTCTCCCTCTCCCACTCCCCCTGCTTGTGTTCCCTCTCTCGCTGTGTCTCTCTCTGTCAGATAAATAAATAAAATCTTTAAAAAAAAAAAGAAAATTGCATTACTCTTTCTCAGTCTTCATTTTATTTTTTTGAGAGAGAGCAAGCATGAGCTGACGTGGAGGGGAGTGGCAGGGAGAGAGGGAGAAGCAGACTCCTTGATGAGCAGGGATCCTGACACGGGGCTCGATCCCAGGACCCCAGGATCAAGACCTGAGGCAAAGGCAGATGTTTAACTGACTGACCCACCCAGGTGCCCCTTCTTTTTCTTTTTCTTTTTTTAAAATAGTTTTGAAGTTATAAATTTATTACTAGGTATTACTTTAGCTGCATTTCACAGTTTTTAAAATAAGTATGTTCATTGTTTGGTTTCATTTATTTCAAGCAGGAAATATTTTATAATTTCCATTGCTATTTTCTTTGAAAAATAAGGAGTTATTTAAATGTGTCTGTTTAGGGTGGCTCAGTCCATTGAGCACTGGCTTTTGATTTCGGTTCAGGTCATGATCTCAGGGTCCTGGGATCGAGCCCCGAGGTGAGGAGTCTGCTTGAGATTCTCTCTCTCCCTCTCCCTCCCCCCCACTCTCTCCCTAAATAAATAATAAATAATTAAAATCTTAAAAAAATAAATGTGTCCGTTTAAATTTCCAAATATTTGGGGGCCTTTGTTTTTTCATTGCTGAATTTCATTTTGTTTCTTTGTCAGAGAATATGATCTCTGTGATACTGTTTTTCTAAATTTATATCTTAATTTATGACCCACTGTACGGGTCATGTGTTCTGTAAATGTTCCATGTGAATTTGATAAAACTAACATATATGTAAGAATTTTTATTACAAATAGTTATCAATATTTACAATTTATTCTTATTTTATTTATAATTCTATCCTCTATAGTCTTAACTTTCTCTGCTTCTGAGAGAAATATGCTAAAATACCCCACTCTGATTCTATTGTATTTTTCCCTCATAATTCTTTTAGTTTTTGCTTTATATTTTTCAAAGTCATGTTGTTAAATGCATAAAGCACATAGTATTACTTATTTTGCCTCAATGTTTTCTAAACAAAAAATTATACTTCAATGATTTTATAATCTGGTGACAAACGGTATTAGACTTAGTAGTTATAGTTAATTAGAATTAATTTGGATTTGCCTGATAAATCTATTCCTGTATTTTCAGTCTTTTGTTCTGATTCTAAGTTGTTAAATATTTAATCTAATCTGATAATAGATGGGTTGTCTTCTTTTACCTAAATCCTAATTATTGGTATATTTAGATATCTTCCATTTTATATTTTTTTTGCCTCTTGTCCTCTCCTTTTTCTGACTCCTGTTAGTTTCATGAAGTTTTTACATTTTCTTTTTTCCCCATTCTGTAAGAGTTGAAAGCTATTAGTTGTATCTGTATTTTTTTTACTTTTTTGTTTATGTTTATTGTTTATCTTTAATTGTTAACACATGTACTTAACCAAGAAGTCTTTCAACAAACTCATTCAATAGTTCTAATCACTTATCAACCCAAAAAAGGACCTTAGCGTCTTTTGGCTATCCATTAAGCTACCTCCCCCAATTTGTACTACTATTTAGAGTCTTTTTAAATTAAAAAGTATAAGCAGATATCATGATTCCATAGTAGGGTAGATTATTTATCAAACTTGCCAGATTATTATATCAAAACTTGTCCTCATCTTTGTTCTTTACATCTATTTTTTTTTTATCTGTATTAACTTGGCTCTAGAGTATCCATTAGGAATGAGTGCTTATGGGTGGTAGCTTTCTTTTTATATATCTAAAATGACTTATTTGGGGCTTATTTTAAGTAAGCCTCATCTATTAAACATCCTGACAATTATTTTCTTTTTTTTCATTTATTTTATTCTTATGTTAATCCCCATACATTACATCATTAGTTTTAGATGAAGTGTTCCATGATTCATTGTTTGTGCATAACACCCAGTGCTCCAGGCAGAATGTGCCCTCCTCTATACCCACCACCAGGCTAACCCATCCTCCCACCGCCCTCCCCTCTAGAACCCTCAGTTTGTTTTTCAGAGTCCATCGTCTCTCATGGTTCGTCTACCCCTCCGATTTCCCCCGCTTCATTCTTCCCCTCCCGCTACCTTCTTCTTCTTTTTTTTTTTCTTAACATATATTGCATTATTTGTTTCAGAGGCACAGATCTGTGATTCAACAGTCTTGCACAATTCACAGCGCTTACCAGAGCACATAACCTCCCAGTGTCTATCACCCAGTCACCCCATCCCTCCCACCCCACCCCCCACTCCAGCAACCCTCAGTTTGTTTCCTACAATTAAGAATTCCTCATATAAGTGAGATCATATGATACATGTGTTTCTCTGTTTGACTTATTTCACTCAACATAATACCCTCCAGTTCCATCCACGTTGTTGCAAATGGCAAGATCTCATTCCTTTTGATGGCTGCATAATATTCCATTGTATATATATATACCACCTCTTCTTTATCCATTCATCTGTCGATGGACATCTTGGCTCTTTCCACAGTTTGGCTATTGTGGACATTGCTGCTATAAACATCGGGGTGCACGTACCCCTTCGGATCCCTACTTTGGAATCTTTGGGGTAAATACCGAGTAGTGCAATTGCTGGATCATATGGTAGCTCTATTTTCAACTTTTTGAGGAACCTCCATACAGTTTTGCAGAGTGGCTGCACCAGCTTGCATTCCCACCAAAAGTGTAGGACGGTTCCCCTTTCTCCGCATCCCCACCAACATCTGTCGTTTCCTGACTTGTTAATTTTAGCCATTCTGACTGGTGTGAGGTGGTATCTCATTGAGGTTTTGATTTGGATTTCCCTGATGCTGAGCGATATTGAGCACTTTTTCATGTGTCTGTTGGCCATTTGGATGTCTTCCTTGGAAAAATGTCTGTTCATGTCTTCTGCCCATTTCTTGATTGGATTCTTTGTTCTTTGGGTGTTGAGTTTGATGAGTTCTTTATAGATTTTGGATACTAGCCCTTTATCTGATATGTCATTTGCAAATATCTTCTCCCATTCTGTCAGTTGTCTTTTGGTTTTGTGGACTATTTCCTTTGCTTTGCAAAAGCTTTTTATCTTGATGAAGTCCCAATAGTTCATTTTTGCCCTTGCTTCCCTTGCCTTTCGCGATGTTTCTAGGAAGAAGTTGCTTCGGCTGAGGTCAAAGAGGTTGTTGCCTGTGTTCTCCTTTAGGATTTGGATGGACTCCTGTCTCACATTGAGGTCTTTCAACCATTTGGAGTCTATTTTTGTGTGTGGTGTAAGGAAATGGTCCAGTTTCATTCTTCTGCATGTGGCTATCCAATTTTCCCAACACCATTTGTTGAAGAGACTGTCTTTGTTCCATTGGATATTCTTTCCTGCTTTGTCAAAGATGAGTTGACCATAGAGTTGAGGGTCCATTTCTGGGCTCTCTATTCTGTTCCATTGATCTATGTGTCTGTTTTTGTGGCAGTACCATGCTGTCTT
>NC_058410.1:127673150-127689548 GCF_002201575.2 Neomonachus schauinslandi
TTCTGCCTCATTTATTCTAGCAGTTAGCGCCCCCATTTTTGATTGCACCTCATTAATAGCCTTTTTGATTTCTACTTGGTTGGATTTTAGTTCTTTTACTTCTCCAGAAAGGGTTTCTCTAATAACTTCCATATTTTTTTCAAGCCCAGCTAGTATCTTTAAAGTGATGATTCTGAACTCTAGATCTGACATCGTACTAATGTCCATATTGAGTAGGTCCCTGGCAGTCGGTACTACCTCTTGTTCCTTTTGTTGAGGTGATTTTTTCCATCTTGTCATTTTGTGCAGAGGAGAATAGATTAATGAGAGAACAAAATGCTAGCAGAGTAACCACGTCCCCAGAAAATATACTCTAAACAAATCAGAAAAGATCTGAAGCAGTGGGAAAAGAAAGGGAAGGAGAGAAAAAGGAGAAAGAAAAAAAAGAAAAAGATAAAGATAAAGATAAAAACAAAAACAAACAAGACAAACAACAACAACAACAAAAAAAACCAGAATGTGATCAAATATGATCAGGCTGGTATATAGATCAGTGCCACACACTAGATTTGGGGTGTATTTTGGTCTTTTAGAAGAAAGGGCCTCCCAAAATTTTAAAGAAAGAAAAAGTTATATATGTACAAAAATAATGGTTGATATGATGAAGGGATGGAATATGACTGTAAAGGTGGAAATTATAAAAAATTTTATAAAAGGAATTGATAAGAAGTTGTTTGAAAAAAGAAGAGGATTTCAAAATAAAAAATGAAAGAAAAAAAAAAGGGAGAGGTTGTGATCAGGCAGGGGAATAGAAAACACCATATACTAGAGATTTGGGTATATTTTAATCTGTTAGAAGAAACTATCTCAAAATTTTAAAGAGAGAACAACTTATATATATAAGCCAAAAATACGGGTAACTACTATGAAGGGATAGAATATGACTCTCAAAATGAAAAATAAAAATTTTTTTTTAAAAAAAGGGATTGATAAGATGTTGTTTGAAAAAGGGAAAAAGAAAAATTCAAAAAGAAAAAAAAAGAAAAAAGACAGTTAAAAAAAAATTAACTTTGAAAGACTAAAGAATCATGGTAAAAAAGCCATGAATTCTATGTGCAGTATTCCCCTAGTGCTGGAGTTCTGCCATTCTCATTGATCGGTAAACTTGGTCTTGGCTGGCTGTTCTCGTTGATCTTCTGGGGAGGGGCCTGTTGCCGTGGTTTCCAAATGTCTCTGCTGGAGCCGGAATTGCCCCGCCCTTGCCCCCTCCCGGCTAAGTAATCTGCTCGGGTTTGCCCTCCGGGGCTTTTGTTCCCTGCGAGCTTTCCGTACAGCTTTGGAGGCGGAGAGTGAAAATGGCGGCCTCCCAATCTCTGCCCTGGAGGAGCCGAGAACTCGGGGCCCTGCTTCTCAGTGAGCCCCCAGAGAAAAGCCGTCAGTCACTCCCGTCTCCCCGGTCTCCAGCCGCACTCCGTGCTCACCTGGCCTGTGACCGCGCATTTCTATCTCTGGCACCCGACCCCGGGTGGAGTCTCCAAACCCAGCAGATCCCTGTGGTGCACTCCTGTGCGGCTCCTCCCGGGGGAGGAAGGTGAGTCTCCCCGGATCTGCCGCTTGTTGGGTCCCTGCTGGAGGAGCAGGGGCCCGACTGTGCCGCGGATCACGGTTTATGACAACCCCGAGCTGAGAGCCCGCGCCTGGGCTCTGCCTCTGCAGCCAGCTTCCCTGCTCCGTTACCTGGGAGCTCTGCCGCACTCAGGCACCCCCAGTCTTTCTGTGACCCCGAGGGTCCTGAGACCACACTGTCCCGGAGGGTTCCACCCCCCGCTTAGCCACCAGAGTGACGTCCCTCGGTGGAGCAGACTTCTAAAAGTTCCGATTTTGTGCTCCGCGGCTCTATCACTTGCCAGAAGCGGCCGCCAGAGGCCCCTCCCCCGCCGTCTATCCTCCCGAATATCACCTCAGATTCACTTCTCCGCACGTCCTACCTTCCAGAAAGTGGTCGCTTTTCTGTTCAGAGAGTTGTTGCTATTCCTTTCTTCGATCTCCTGTTGGGTTTGTAGGTGTTCAGAATGGTTTGATCCCTATCCAGCTGAATTCCTGAGAGGAGACGAAATCCAGGTCTCCTACTCCTCCGCCATCTTGCTCCGCCCCCACCCTGACAATTATTTTCTAACAGCATTTGAGGATACTATCCTATTGTTTCCTGGCATCTGTTGTTGATAAAAAGTCAACTTGCTATTTCTTTGTAGTATATCTTTTCCTTGGTAGCATATGAGATTTTGCTTTTTCTCTTATTTTCCCTAGTTTCACCACCATATTTCTAGTGGATTTATATTTTACCTTCCTTGATGCTATAAATACATTTCTGATCTCAGGACTAATGTCTTTTTTTTTTAAATTCCAGAAAATTATCCTCTAATATCTCTTCAAAATTCTTCAAAATCTGCTGTTTCTGTCTCTTTGGGCTATCTTCTGGTCAAACCCTTCAGTACCATTATTCAACTCATAAATTCTTTCTTCATTTGTGTCCAGTCTAGAATTTAGTTTGTCATCTCAATTCTTTAATTTTGAAATCTTTATTGTCTGAAATGTAGTTTTCATTTCTAAAACACCCATTTTCTCATAGTCATCTGTTTCTCCCTACATTTTCTTATTCCATCATTTCTTTTTCTTTTAAATGGATGTTAATCCTCCATCCATCTCTTTGTGTCCTAAATATATTAAAGTCTTTGTTAGACTACGAATATTAGTTTTTTCATGTGAATTCATGTTTTGATTATATTAACTTGGTTGACTTTCTCAGCATGGGAATTCCTCATCATGTGTTTCAATATTCTGGTTCACAGGTTTATTTTGAATGGAAGGTTATTTGGTTATTTGTGTCATTTGTTGTCTCTCTCAATCTCACTCTCGTTCTCTTTCTTAGTTCTTCCTTGAGTGGTGGGATGCTCTGACTGGTGGGATGCTTCTCTCCAGCCTCCAGGCCCCAAGTCCAGAACTTGACCTTACGGTGTCTCTCTGGAACTCTTCCCAGTGGTGTGTAGAGATATCACTGATCGATCCAGTCACCAGAGTAGAATTGGTTCAGCAGCTCAGCCTGAGGAGGTGGCCCTGTACTCCACCACCAAAGACTGTCCTAACCACCAGTCAACAGCTAATTTTCGATTCAGCTTCCTTTCATGGTTGGGAATGTTCTATCCCAGCCTTTTGCTTCAAGCCATGAGGTGAGCTCTGTTCCTCAATCCACACTGGAGCCATTTTGTTCCCCAGTTCTGTGCAGGCACCCGACTCCTGGCCCCCTTGCTCTTCTTTATGGTGGAACTTAGTGGCTTCAGTCCTGCTCTCCACTGGGCTGCCTTCTGGTTCTACTCTACAGAGATACTTTTGAGCCAATGTGAGTCTGTTTTTTCTTTTTATATTTTATCTATAATTGACATGGGCTTGGAAGAGAGGAGGTTGGTCAATATTTAGATTTTGTACATACCTTATATCAGATTTAATAATTTATATAAGGAGCTTAAACCTTTATCAACTTCTGAGTGTCAAAAATCTTCAAAATTTGGAAAATAACCTTTTAAGCAGATAATACCATAGCCCACTTATAAAGGTATCAGTTCCTCCAAACTCCAATATTTACAGATTGGCACAGGTTAAAATAAACACATGTTGGGGTTCCTGGATGGCTCAGTTGGTTAAGGATCTGCCTTTGGCTCAGATCATGATCCTAGAGTCCTGGGATCGAGCCCTGAGTTGGGCTCCTTGCTCAGTGGAGAGCCTGTTTCTCCATCTGCCTGTTTTTCACCCTGCTTGTACATGCATGTGCTCTCTCTCTCTCTCTGACAAGTAAATAAATAAAATCTTTAAAAAAAATAAACATATTTTAAAATTTAAAATCTTTTTTTCTTGACATAGTTCTGGACTTGGTAGGCTCTACCCCATCTATACAAATTATCATTTATTTGCCATCTAGTACTCAGGAGTTTCATTGCTATGATATTTACTGGGAGTAAAAGTCAGTGTCCCTGTGATTATATCACATTAACTAATCTTGATGACTAAGTGAATGTACTCATTAAAATTATGGGGAAAAAAGTGAGATTAACTGAAAAAGTGGTGAGAATATATATTTTTATTGAGCAGTTGGGCATAAGGCTTAACTTATTCAGGAGATTTGCTCAGTTTTAGAATACTTCAAGCTGACTGGGCAAATAAAGGTTAACACCAGAATAGTGGTACCAGAATTATGATAGTCCTTACTCCAAAGATAATATAAAATCTTAAAAGTTAAAGTATTTTATATTATTTATTTATTTTTCCCAGTATTTAACTTACATATTTATGTCCACATAATGTAAATTAGAAAGCCCTCCCTCTGTTTATATATAAACATAGATTTCATGGTTTAGAAAAATGTCATGTGATAACATACATATATATGCTACATCTGGGTTAATTCAAGGACTAAATTTTTAGGCATTGCTCAGATTTCTTAGATGTGCAAGTGGATGAGGAGGATTCTGCGGGTGAGGAAAATAACATCTGATCCACTGAGCATCAGCAATTTAATCTTACTCTGATTCTTCTGCACTAACAATCGCCCCTCAAATCAGGAAATACTGAGGCTTTAGACTTAAACTCTAAAATCTTGCCCATTTTTAAATTAACTTATTAGGCTTTTTTGCTATTGAGTTGCAGGAGTTCCTTATATATTTTGTAACTTAACGCTTATCAGATACATGGTTTACAAATATTTTCTCCCATTCCACAGGTTATTTTTTTCACTCTGTCAATGGGCTAAAGGCCTGAATAGACATTTCTCCAAAGAAGATTACACAAATGGTTAAAAGGTATATGAAAAGCTGCTTAGTGTCATTAATTGTCAGGCAAATGCAAATCAAAACCATAATGTAATATTACCTTACACCTGCCCGCCCCCCATAAAAAGCAAGTGTTGGCAAGGATGTGGAGAAATTGGAACTTTTGTATATTATTGGTGGGAATACAAAATGGTGTAGCTGCTGTGGAAAGCAGTATATTGGTGCCTCAAAAATTAAAAATAGAACCACCATGTGATCCAACAATTCCATTTCTGGGTGTTTATCCAAAAGAATTGACATTGGGATCTTGAAGAGATATCTGTACCTCAATGTTCATTGCAGCATTATTCATTGCCAAGATGTAAAAGCAACCTAAGTGTCCATCCACAGATGAATGGTTGAAGAAAATATGATATATATGTACAATGGAATATTATTCAGTCTTTAGAAAGGAGGAAATCCTGTAATATGCCACAATATGGATAAACCTTGGGGATATTATCCAAAGTGAAATAAGCCAGTCTCAAAAGGACACATACTGCATAATCCCCCTTACATTAAGTATCTAAAATAGTCAAATAGATAGAATCAAAATGTAGGATGGTGTTTTCCAGGGGCTGCGGCAGAGGGGGAAATGAGAAGTTGTTATTCAACAGGAATAAAGTTTCAATTAAGCAAGATGAGTAAGTTTCCAAGGTCTGCTGTAAAACATTCCACCTATAGTTAACAACACTGTATTTTATACTTAAAAAGCATAAGGCTGTATATCTCATGTTTTGTGTTCTTAGCACAACATAAGATTGAAAAAAAATTAATATTATCTCTCTTGCAAAGTAGTTCTATCAAACAAGATTAATAGTATAGTTCCTGGTCCATAGTATTCAATATTTTAAAAGACAAGTCTGTTCAACAAATAGTGTTGGGAAAACTGGACAGCAACATGCAAAAGAATGAAACTGGACCACTTTCTTACACCATACACAAAAAAATAGAAATGATGAAAGATCTAAATGTGAGACAGGAAACTGTCAAAATCCTAGAGGAGAACACAGGCAGTAACCTCTTTGACATCGGCCATAGCAACTTCTTACTAGATACATCATTCATTCCAAATGAACTATTTGGATTTTATCAAGATAAAAATCTTCTGCACAGTGAAGGGAAGAATCAACAAAACTAAAAAGCAATCTTTGGAATGGGAGAAGGTATTTGCAAATGACATATCTGATAAAGGATTAGTATCCAAAATCTATGAAAAATTTACCAACTTGACACCCAAAAGAGAAATGGACAGAAGACATGAATAGACATTTTTCCAAAGATGGCATACAGATGATCAACAGACACATGGACAGATGCTCAACATCACTCATCATCAGGGAAATACAAATCAAAACTACAGTGAGGTATCACCTCAAACCTGTCAGAATGACTAAAATTAACAACACAGGAACTAACAGATATTGGCCAGGATGCAGAGAAAGGGGGACCCTCTTACACTCTTGGTGGGATTGCAAACTGGTGCAGCCACTCTGGAAAACAATATGGAGATTACTCAAAAAGTTAAAAATAGAACACCCTACAATCCAGCAATTGCACTACTAGGTATTTACCCAAAGGATACAAAGATACTGATTTGAAGGGACACACGCACCCCGATGTTCATAGCAGCAATGTCCGCAATAGCCAAACTATGGAAAGAACCCAAATATCCATTGACTGATGAATGGGTAAAGAAAATGTAGTATACACACACACACACACACACACACACACACACACACACACAATGGAATATTACTCAGCCATCAAAAAGAATGAAACCTTGCCATTTGCAATAACATGGATGGAGCTAGAGTATATTATGCTAAGTGAAATAATTCAGTCAGAGAAAGACAACTACCATATGATTTCACTCATATGTGGAATTTAAGAAACAAAACAGATTAACACAGAAAAAAAAGAGAGAAGCAAACCATCAAACATACTCTTAAACTGAGGGTTGGTGGAGGGGAGGTGGGCTGGGGGATGGACTAGATCAGTGATGGGTATTAAGGAGGGCAGGTGTTGTGATGAGCACTGGGTGTTGTATGTAAGTGATGAGTCACTAAATTCTACTCCTGAAACTAATATTACACTATATGTTAACTAAGTGGAATTTAAATAAAAACTTAAACAAAAAAGGAACTAAAAAAAATAAATTAAAAGTAAAAAACAAACTTGCCACACACCCCTGGCTTAAGAAATGTCACCCTTTACTTGTACTTGTTTTCCAAATCTGACAACATAGAGATTGAGAGCTATTTATTTTCTTCTATTTAGATCCTCATTTATGGAAAACTTTTGCTGACCCTAAACCTCCCCCAAAGGCAAAACAGCCAAATACAGTACCAAATCTATTCAGAAGTTCTTACTAAAATTTATTACTCACATTTCTATTTTCATAAAATTGCCCATATTTCTAATTTATTTTCCTCTTTAAGTCTATTTAAGATTTCAAACATAGTGTAACTGTTGCTTCCTGAGGCACATCTGTCTCCTGAGCCACCCTGGCCCCCCACATTAGTGTTCCCTTCCTGTCGAGAGGGTTGGCTGCTCTAGGCCTGACATGAATGAGCCTTAAATCTGCATTTAAGTTTGCTGTTTCACCTCTCATTTACTGCTCTTTTTAATTCAGCTTTATTTTTAAACCTACTGTGTGCTTAAAGCTCCCTTTCTCCTCACCCAAGGGTGAGAAGGCTGGTTGAATCATCTTTGAGTCAGACAGTAAATTTTTAGAATTCTTCTAACTTTCAAGTAAATGTCTTTGTGTGACCCAATCAAATTTGACAATGAGGACATTATCTCCATCAGACATATACATAAATTTAATACTCTTGGATGTTCTATTCTATCCACTTCCTTAATTTTTTTTTTTGTCTTTGTGGCTCTCCTAAAATGGGTTCAGTTTTACTACAGGCCAGTTCTCCACAAACTTCTGAGTACAGTGTAGCCTGGCCAAAATGGCGGCTGCTTTTGAACTCCATGTTTTTCATATTTATTTTTAACCATACTTAGTTTCATGGAATTGAGCAAAAGGAGAGGGAAGAACCCAGGGATGAGGGATAAGAATGTAATACACTGTAGCTTTAGAGAAATACATGAAATAGTTCTGTCTTATTTAGAAAGATTTTTAAAATTAGTTTAAATCATTTACAACTTACAAGAAGTTCTCTCATGATGTCTGTTTGATATAACAATGGCAAGATGATGAGTTGTGGGCTCAAGCACACAGAAAGCTTGATGGTCTATCTGGTATTTTTGGCTCCATTATTGGTTGGTCTCTAAGTAAACCAAAGTGATTGTAAGTACAAAGGTAGCCAAGATGGTTGGATATGTTGTCAATTCTAAAGGATACCATGGTGAGGACTACATATTGAGAGAGGAACTTTAGTAGATTACTAGGTCATTGCCAATAAATGACGAGCACAAATGTACTTAAAGGAGTCTTAGGGAAGTGTTTCACTTTACAGTTCTTTGTCTTTGTCCTTTTGGGCTGCTATAATACTGTAAATGGCATGGCTTATAAACAACAGAAATTTAATTCTCACTTCTGGAGGCTGGTGCCAGCATGGTTGGGTTCTGGCAAGAACCTTTTCCTGGGTTGCAGACTGTAGGCTTCTCACTGTGTCCTCACACGCAAGAGAGCAGAGAGAGAGAAAGCAAGCTCTCTCACTGACTCTTGTAAAGGCACAAAATCTATTCATGGGGGCTCCACCCTTATGTCCTCATCTAATCCTAATTGCCCCCCTAATGCCATCATATTGGAGGACAGGTTTTCACTATATGACTTTTGGAGGGACACAAACATTTACTTGATAAAAGTGTTGTACATGTTCTAAGGAAGATGTCATCGAATACTATGCCCCACACAGAATGAGTAGATAGAAAATGTGCAAACTACATGTACTTTGAGGCTCATTTATGTCAGTGTTTGCTCCTGCTATGCAGAGAACAATCTCTGTATAGTAATATTTTATAATTACTGAGAAACATATTTCCAGGAGTGGACAATATGCATGTGGATTTTTTTTTAAGATTTTTTTTTTTTTTGACAGAAAAAGAGACAGTGAGAGAGGGAACACAAGCAGGGGGAGTGGGAGAGGGAGAAGCAGGCTTCTCGTTGAGCAGGGAGCTGATGCGGGGCTCCATCCCAGGACCCTGGGATCATGACCTGAGCTGAAGGCAGATGCTTAATGACTCACCCACCCAGGCTCCCCATTAATGTGGATTTTTGACATTGAAATTCCTCCTCTGAATTTCTAGTGTAACTGAGGAAAATTATTCTTGGCTAAGCACTGGAATTTCTTTGACAATCTCATGGGATTTCTGAAGCTTAACTAGTTAAAAATATACTCTTGACTATTTGATATCCTGACCTTTGGAAATTTTATTTCCTTTATTAAAATATCAACTGATACATTTTATTTGATCTACATTGAATATAACAAAAGATTTTCATAAATGTGTGTAAGATAATATGACTTTTCTCTGGACATTACACTTTAATTATTCTACTGACTTAAGAAGCCACTCAACTGAGGCAAATATTATGAACACTTTCACAGAGAAATTTTTAAATGCAAAAGTCATTAAAGTGAATAAAATTTCCTCTTGGCTCCTGCTATTCCTGGATCCTGAGAACCTTGGATCCTGAGAACAGCCACACTGTCGAATCTAGCTACTAGAAAGTATAAAATGCATCCTACATCTGTCCAGAAGAAGAAAGTCCTGAAATAATTCTTAGGCTTTCTATCTATTGCTGTTCCTCTTTTCTTTTATCTTCCTTCCTTTTAAGAAAAAGAAAATAGTACTTTGGAACAAATTGATTTAGTTACATAATGCATTGATCATACCCCTAGCCTGGGGTAAGAGTATAACTTCAAAAAACAGTAATAACTAAGACAATCATCTAATTTTACTGAAATAAAACTGAAAATGTACACCCAACAAAAATCATCTGTGAGACTACTTTAGGTGCATTTGTGCTTGTACTTTATTCTCAATGACACAATAATCTACTAAAGTTCCTCCCTCGATTTTTCTCTTTGCAATCTGGAAGAACAGATTCACCAGTGATTGTGCTCATTTATAAAAGCATCCGAAACAAAATTGAACCCCAAGGCTGATAAGCTATAAAGATGCTGATCAGATCTGAGCAGAATGGACCATGCTTTGGGGCTTGCTCAGCTAAAGATGGTTCTAGAAGACTGATGGCTTTATTTACACAATTACAAACACCATAGCTCTGTCAGATGAATGGAAACTCATGAAATATGGGGCTGGCCCTTTATTAAGTAAAGAATGACATTTTGTAAAATACTTCCTAAGATTTAGTAATTTTTTGGAATTAATTGAATTCCCAATATTCTTTGGTAGAACACATAATCAAAGGATCTTGCAAGAAAGAACAATCCAATAGTATATATATATAAAAGTTCTACAGAACAAAGACTAATGATTTTTTAATGGCTCAAACTAAAAGGGATGAACCTTGTCAAATTTATATAATTGCTATTCATAACCAGTAGAAGTCATAATCAATAAGAAATTAGAAATATGCTTGTTCTTTCTAGAGTTTCTCTTCAAAGAGAGGTTGAATATAAGAAAACAACTGAGATTCTTTCCTTTTTTATAAAGAACACAAACAGGTAAAGCTGTAGTTACACTGAGGTAATATATTAAAAACAAGATTCATCTTCAGTGTGAGATTAATGCACATTTATCAGGGATGGTGTTAGTCCACAAGACTAGGCTTGGATATATTTGCTCTTGATCATTATGTCCTAGCTAGCCCCTATGACTTTTCAGATTCATATTGTAAAAATAAGACCTTGAATTTGCATTTCTGTAAATACTTTTTGCCAAATTAAAATTTTATTTGTTGACTAAATGAATAACTATGGATGCCAATTTAATGTTACTTGTATTCTCCAGATTTTATTTCATAATTCTACCAGTGAAACAGTGATGAAAATCTATTATTACCTCTAGTGGCTTTATATTTCCTGCTCTTAGTTTCTCTATGGAGAATCTTTTTTTTAAATTTTTTATTGTTATGTTAATCACCATACATTACATCATTAGTTTTTGATGTAGTATTCCATGATTCATTGTTTGTGCATAACACCCAGTGCTCTATGCAGAACGTGCCCTCTTTAATACCCATCACCATCTATGGAGAATCTTTATGCCTAGTTCATTCTGAGTCCCCAGAGTTCTTCTTCTTCTTTTTTTTTTTAAAGATTTATTTATTTATTTTAGAGAGGAGGGGAGGGGCAGAGGGAGAAGGAGAGAATCCTGAAGCAGACTCCCTGCTGAGCATAAGCCTGATGCAGGGCTTAATCCCAGGATCCTAAGATCATGACCTGAGCTGAAATCAAGAGTTTAACCAACTGAACCACCCAGGCACCCTGCCCAGAGTTATGGTTTCTCCCGGCTTCCCACAAAAATAAACTAACTCAGATCCCTTGTTTATACATATATATACATGGAAAGAAAAAATATATATATATAGAGAGATAAAGAGATATATATAGAGATAGATATAGATAGATATGGATATATATATTCAGGAATAATAATAGCTTCCTCTTGTAGTAATAAGAAAATGAAGCAATAATCATCCAGGCCCTTGAAGCACTGAAATTAACAAATTTTGATAGTCTCAGAATAATTTGAATTAGGTGAGGAAAATTAGGTACATTCTGGTATTTGTCTGAAAACTGGTTTTCTGAGAGATATTAATTTGTTCTATTGATGTGGAAATTTAATTTGAATGAAAATGTCAGAATGAGAATATCTAAGACAGACTGGCCCCCAATATTTTTAAGGCCCCAGGAAGTAGTATATAAATGGAAGCCCACATAGTTTATGTGTAAATATTTAAAAGTCAAACTTTTATTTTTTTATTTTTTTAAAGATTTTATTTATTCATTTGAGACAGAGAGATACAGAGAGAGAGAGAGAGAGCAGGAGCAGGGGAGAGGCAGAGGGAGAGGGAGAAGCAGGCTCCCAGCTGAACCAGGACCCAGACGCGGGGCTCAATCCCAAGACCCTGGGATCGGACCCGAGCGGAAGGCACTTAACCATCTGAGCCACCCAGGTGCCCCTAAAAGTCAAACTTTTAAATCAAATAAATCAAACTAACAAACCCTCAAATAAATATGTTCTATCCTCTTACCTTGCAAATGTGTGTTATAATGACCTGGCAGGCCGGATTTGAATTTGAATTCTAGAATACCTAGGAGATCTGTACTGCAGGATGATGACCAGGAGGGCTAGACAGGGGCCTCTGGCCTGACCTCTGGGCGCACCCCTTCCATCCCCGACCCCCATCTCCTCTTTTTTTCCCTCCCTCTGGTTGTTTACTATGAAGCCCTGTAGGCCCTAGTGTGGAGATGCCAGCCTGCATTCCAAACTCCATATACACCTCTTAGGCCTAGGGGTGTCTACAGGTATCCTCCACCTTCAGAAAGTTTGCCTTACACCCATTTGTTTTAGCCAAAGATGTGCATTAGTACCTGTACTCACTAACCAAAAGAGGTCTTTTTTTTTTTTTTAAGATTTTATTTATTTATTTATTTGACAGAAAGAGACAGAGCGAGAGAGGGAACACAAGCAGGGGGAGTGGGAGAGGGAGAAGCAGGCTTCCCGCGGAGCGGGGAGCCGGATGCGGGGCTCCATCCCAGCACCCTGGGATCATGACCTGAGCCGAAGGCAGACGCTTAACGACTGAGCCACCCAGGCGCCCCAACCAAAAGAAATCTGAAAGGGATTTTTGCTTTTACAAAAAAGGCATTACTGTATGTACTAACATAGGTCTTTTGAAAAAATGCAGTGGCCCAACAGGAGCTTTTGGAAAGTGCTTTATGCCATTTCGGCTTACAGAAGGTTTCATAGAAAGGCTCTACTTTTGGATATGGGAGGAACCTGTATATTACTGATAGGGTAAACTTGGGGGAGAAGGGGTCAAGGGTCCTTATAATCTGGGCCACATAATTAAGGACTTCCAGGGTATCAGGTACTGTGACTGTTGTCTAGCAGGTGGTCTAGCAGGTCTAGCAGTCTGAGTAGCCAGGCCCCTTTCTACAGGCTTCTTGCCAACAGGAGGGTCAAGGTCAGAGAAAATCCAGAAAACGGTTCCTAAAGCCCAGGACCCAGGGCAAGGACCCCTCTTTCCCACATATGGAGACGATATTAACCCAAGTTCTCTATCATGCATTAAGGTGTAGGATCTAACTCAAACAAAACCATTTATTCATTTTATATCTATACCTTCTTATAAGGAATTTTGAAAATAATATTATATAAGTGAAAAATGAAATTTAAAAATAATCAGCATCTAAATTTGTGGGAGGGGCACCTGGGTGGCTCAATCAATTAAGCATCTGACTTCCACTGGGGTCATGATCTCTGGGTTCTGGGTTGGAGCCCTGGGTTGGGTTCTGCATTCAGCAGGGAGTCTGCTTGTCCCTCTCCCTCTTCCCCTCCCCCAGCTCATGCTCTCTCTCTTTCTTTCAAATAAATAAATAAAATATTGGAAATCAGCGCTTTGTCTGTAGTGTCATTTGCAAATATCTTCTCCCATTCTGTGGGTTGCCTCTTTGTTTTGTTGACTGTTTCCTTTGCTGTGCAGAAGTTTTTATCTTGATGAAGTCCCAAAAGTTCATTTTTGCTTTTGCTTCACTAGCCTTTGGAGATGTATCTTGAAAGAAGTTGCTGTGGTTGATGTTGAAGAGGTTACTGCCTATGTTCTTCTCTAGGATTTTGATGGATTCCTGTCTCACATTGAGGTCTTTCATCCATTTTGAGTTTATCTTTGTGTATGGTGTTAGAGAATGGTTGAGTTTCATTCTTCTGTATATAGCTGTCCAATTTTCCCAGCTCCATTTATTGAAGAGACTGCCTTTTTTCCGTTGCATATTTTTTCCTGCTTTGTCGAAGATTATTTGACCAGAGTTGAGGGTCCATATTTGGGTTCTCTATTGTGTTCCATTGGTCTATATGTCTGTTTTTGTGCCAGTACCATGCTGTCTTGGTGATCACTGCTTTGTAATATAGCTTGAAATCTGGCAACATGATGCCTCCAGCTTTGTTTTTCTTTTTCAACATTTCCTTGGTGATTCGGGGTCTTTTCTGATTCCATACAAATTTTAGGATTGTTTGTTCCAGCACTTTGAAAAATGTCATTGGAATTTTGATCGGGATGGTGTTGATGGTATAGATTGCTCTGAGTAGCATAGACATTTTAACAATGTTTATTCTTCTGATCCATGAGCATGGAATGTTTTTCCATCTTTTTGTGTCTTCTTCAATTTCTTTCATGAGTGTTCTGTAGTTTCTAGAGTATAGATCCTTTACCTCTTTGGTTAAGTTTATTCTGAGGTATCTTATGGTTTTTGGTGATATTGTAAATGGAATTGATTCTCTAATTTCTCTTTCTACAGTTGCATTGTTATTGTATAAAAAAGCAACTGATTTCTGTGCATTGATTTTGTATCCTGCCACATTACTGAATTGCTGGATGAGTTCTAGTAATTTGGGGGTGGAGTCTTTTGGGTTTTCCACATAAAGTATCATATCATCTGCAAAGAGAGAGAGATTGACTTCTTTGCCAATTTGAATACCTTTTATTTCTTTTTGTTGTCTGATTGCTGTTGCTAGGACTTCTAGTACTATGTTGAACAATAGTGGCGAGAGTGGGTATCCTTGATGTGTTCCTGATCTTAAGGGAAAGGCTCTCATCTTTTCCCCATTGAGGATGATATTCACTGTGGGTTTTTCATAGATGGATTTTATGAACTTGAAGGAATGTTCCCTTTATCCCTATACTCTGAAGAGTTTTAATCAGGAATGGATGCTGTATTTTGTCAAATGCTTTTTCTACATCAATTGAGAGGACCCAAAAACCAAATAATCAAGTCAAAAAATGGGCAGAAGACATGAACAGACACTTCTCCAAAGAAGACATACAAATGGCTAACAACACATGAAAAAATGTTCATCATCATTAGCCATCAGGGAAATTCAAATCAAAGCCACATTGAGATACTGCCTTACACCAGTTAGAATGGCAAAAATTGACAAGGCAAGAAACAACAAATGTTGGAGAGGTTGTGGAGAAAGGGGAACCCTCTTACACTGTTGATGGGAATGCAAGCTGGTATAGCCACTTTGGAAAACAGTGTGGAGGTTCCCCAAAAAATTAAAAATGGGGTTACCCAATGACCCAGCTGGGTATTTACCCCAAAGACCCAGATATAGTGAAAAGAAGGGCCATGTGCACCTCAATGTTCATAGGAGCAATGTCTGCAATAGCCAAACTGTGGAAAGAACTGAGATGCCCTTCAACAGACAAATGGATAAAGAATACATGGTCCATATATACAATGGAATATTACTCAGCCATCAGAAAGGATGAATACACAACTTTTACATCAACGTGGATGGGACTGGAGGAGATTATGCTAAGTGAAATAAGTCAAGCAGAGAAAGTCAATTATCATATGGTTTCATTTATTTGTGGAACATAAGGAATAGCATGGAGGACATTATGAGAAGGAAGGGAAAAATGAAGGGGAGGAAATCGGAGGGGTGACGAACCATGAGAGACTATGGACTCTGAGAAACAAACTGAGGGTTTTAGAGGGGAGTGGGGGGATGGGTTAGCCTGGTGATGGGTATTAAAGAGGGCACATACTGCATGGAGCACTGGGTGTTATATGAAAACAATGAATCATGGATCACTGCATAAAAAACTAATAATATATTGTATGGTGACTAACATAACAAAATAAAATAAAATTAAATTAAATTAAAAAAATAAAAATAAAATAAAATAAAATATTTAAAATAAATAAATAAATAAATAAATAAATAAATAAATAAATAAATAATTGGTGGGAAAATAGTTTGGGGAGTTGCTTACATAGTTTTGGTATATATAATTTACAGGTGATATTCAACTGTGTTGTTTGTTAGGACTAGGAGAATTTATGATAAATCTGTAGTTTAGATTTGGAGGGGGTGTGTTGTAGATAATGATTGCCTCCCAGAGAAGTCCACATTGTAATCCTTGGAAATGGTGAATATGTTGTAAAGAAGAATTCAAATCCCAGATGGAATTAGTGTTGATAATTAGCTGGCTTTAAAATAGGGGTATTAGCCCATATTGTCCAGGTGGTCACCATAAAATCACAAACATTCTTAACAGCAGAAGAGGGAGGCAGAAGAGCAGGTCAGAGTGAATCAGGGTGAGGTCCGAAAAGGATTCCAGTTGCCATTGTTAGATTTGAAGACGAAGGAAGGGGTCAGTTGCCAAGGAATGTGGTAGTCTCTAAAAATGGGAAAAGACAAAGAAACAGATTTTCCCCTGGAGCCTTCAGAAAAGAATGCCAGCCCTATCAACACCCTGATTTTCAGTCCAGTGAAAACTATGCCAGACTTCTGAGCTTCAGCACACAGAGATAATAAATGTGTGGTTTTAAGTCATTAACTGTTTTTTTATTCTTATGTTAATCCCCATACATTACATCATTAGTTTTAGATGTAGTGTTCC
>NC_058410.1:127694548-127780349 GCF_002201575.2 Neomonachus schauinslandi
ACCCTCCTACACTGTTGGTGGGAATGCAAGCTGGTGTAGCCACTCTGCAAAACTGTATGGAGGTTCCTCAAAAAGTTGAAAATAGAGCTACCATATGGTCCAGCAATTGCACTACTGGGTATTTACCCCAAAGATACAAAAGTAGGAATCCGAAGGGGTACGTGCACCCCGATGTTTATAGCAGCAATGTCCACAATAGCCAAACTGTGGAAAGAGCCAAGATGTCCATCGACAGATGAATGGATAAAGAAGAGGTGGTATATATATACAATGGAATATTATGCAGCCATCAAAAGGAATGAGATCTTGCCATTTGCAACGACATGGATGGAACTGGAGGGTATTATGTTGAGTGAAATAAGTCAAACAGAGAAAGACATGTATCATATGACCTCACTGATATGAGGAATTCTTAATGGCAGGAAACAAACTGAGGGTTGCTGGAGTGGGGGGTGGGGTGGGAGGGATGGGGTGACTGCGTGATAGACACTGGGGAGGTTATGTGCTCTGGTAAGCGCTGTGAAGTGTGCAAGACTGTTGAATCTCAGATCTGTACCTCTGAAACAAATAATGCAATATATGTTAAGAAAAAAAAAAAGAAGAAGAAGAAGGTAGCGGGAGGGGAAAAATGAAGCAGGGGAAATCGGAGGGGTAGACGAACCATGAGAGACGATGGACTCTGAAAAACAAACTGAGGGTTCTAGAGGGGAGGGCGGTGGGAGGATGGGTTAGCCTGGTGGTGGGTATAGAGGAGGGCACATTCTGCATGGAGCACTGGGTGTGATGCACAAACAATGAATCATGGAACACTGTATCTAAAACTAATGATGTAATGTATGGGGATTAACATAAGAATAAAATAAATAAATAAATAAAATAATTCTAGCCATTGTGAAAAAAAAAAAATTGGTTTTAAAAGCACCAAATTCTGAGTCATGGGACTTGTATTCTATTTCTAATTCAGCCACTTACTGGTGGGTGGTGGCTATGGGTTTGGCCATTTGTAAGTCTTGGTTTCTCAGTAATGATGATAATAAAATATCCTTTGCATAGCTATGAAGATTAAATGGCACAATTAATAAATTAATGAACACTATATAAGTTCTATATAAATTTATATAGCAACTGTCTATAAGTTTAAGTGTTTTTTTGCTAGTGGCTTCTATATCATGTTTTATTACATGTAATTTTTTTATTGAGATATAATTGATATATAACATTGTGTAAGGTTAAGGTGTACAATGTGTTGATTGGAGAAATTTGTATATTGCAATATGATTACTGCTGTAACATTAGCTAACACCTCCACCTACATTCTTAACACGACTGCAGAACTCTGGAAATAAGGTTAGCCTAGGGGCGCCTGGGTGGCTCAGTCGTTAAGCATCTGCCTTCGGCTCAGGTCATGATCCCAGGATCCTGGGACCGAGCCCCACATCAGGCTCCCTGCTCCGCGGGAAGCCTGCTTCTCCCTCTCCCACTCCCCTTGCTTGTGTTCCTGCTCTCACTATCTCTCTCTCTGTCAAATAAATAAATAAAATCTTAAAAAAAAAAAAAATAAGGTTAGCTTAGCAGTAGTAACCAGAATGAATTGGTGTGGGGAGAGACGGAAGTCAGATTCGTCAAGAAATAAAAGCAGAAATCCAGATATGAGAAGCTGAGGGAGTGAAACAAGACGAATGCGAGAAATGAGTATAGCTGTCTGAAGAATGTTGATACCACTGACCTAAAAAGTAATATCTGAGGGAAGAGAAACTAGGGACCCAGGTTTTTCTGTTCTTCTCCTTCACCAGACGACTGCAGCATCTCTAGGTAGTACTGGGGAAGGGCAAAGGGGGAAGAGGCATATGAGCTAAGGAAAAGCCAAAGCTTCTCTGCAAGACCCACCCTTTAAAGTTTCACTTTGACTTTATTATCCAGAATTGCATCACTGGGCCAGCCCTGGCTGGAATGTGACTAGGAAGAAAGACACTGTAGGTAAAAGTTGGGGTAAGCAATCAATTGGGTTTGAGCCTGTCCTCGAGGGACTTTTGAGAATATTAAATGAACTATCTAGGGATGCCTGGGTGGCTCAGTTGGTTAAGCGTCTGCCTTCGTCTCAGGTCATGATCCCAGGGTCCTGGGACCGAGCCTCACGTCGGGCTCCCTGCTCAAGTGGGGAGCCTGCTTCTCCCTCTGCCTCTGCTGCTCCCCCTGCTTGTGCTCCATTCTCTCTCTCTCTCTCTGACAAATAAATGAATAAGATCTTTAAAAATAAATGAAATATCTAAAGTGCCTATCCCACTGTCTATAAGAAGCTATAGTAGCTGCTCAATAAAGTGCATTCCTAATACTATTAAACCAAAATATATGAGTGCCTGCCAAGTCGCAGGCAGTGGCTACCTCCTGGAAAGAAATAACTGAATAAAGTATGACTTCTGAAGGATTTCAATTCTAGACCTTAAAGAAGTGGCAGCATGAAAATATAGTCACAGGCAACTGGAGAGTCAGGGAAGGAAATCATGATTTTAAAGTGAATATCACAGAGTTTAGAGCTGAACTATGAGATAATTATTTTTCAGGATAATTTTATAAAAATAGAACATGAGCCTTCAGGATTCATATTTAAAAAATATTAAAGGATAAATGAAAAAGAATGGCCAAAGTTGGGAAGAGCAAACTTTACTAATGTTGTTATGAAAGTCAAGAAAAGAACATGTTTTAGTTAAGAAGTTGCAGCTTACTAGAACCAAATTCTACAGAGACGTCAGCATCCATAAGGACAAGAGAAAGATCTAGGAAAAATAATTTTATGGATGACTGCACTTCAGCAAAATCCTGGGTGCCCAAGTCACATTTCCAGGAATCAAGGAAGGAAAGAGACATGGATACATTAAGTTGGAGGATGGATACAGTAAGTTAAGGGCATTTTTTAAAGACCATAACACAACAGACAGTTAAACCACAATGAAATAAAATCATGGCTAGATGAGGCGGGCTGTGAAGTGAAGAACTTTTTAAGAAAGGGAAGCTCAAGTGTGCTTGAGGGCAAGGAGGGAGGAATCACTGTAATAAGAAAGCCTTAAATTGTGGTAAAGGAAACAAATAAGCTCCAGAGTGAAATGTCTCAAAATAAAAACTGGGCAAAAGTGAGCATATATGTGGGAAGCAAGTGCCACAGGGGACAGGACTCAAGATGAGAGCCTAGCACAGAGCCAGGGACAGCTGGGAGAAGATTACAGTGGATCTCTGCTGAGATGAAGGTTGGTTTGTGAGAAAGGAGGAAGTGAGCACAGGTTTGGAATAAGGCTGCAGGAGAAAGCATCAAGGACTCAAAGAGGATAAGTAGAAGAACTTCCAAGAAGTAGCAAGTGCCAAACTAGCTGGAATCAGTCTCGGCCAGTTCAACTCCGCATCTTCTTCGAGACAGAATTTAAGGCCAGAGGATATCCTGGGAACCTTTTCTTTTTTTCTAGTAATCTAAAGAGAGGCACAGATAATTTCTGGAAGTGTTTTAGATTGGTGGTTGATATTGAAGGCTTGTTTAAAACAAAGAGACTTTAGGAATCTAGACTGATCTAGACTGATGGGTAAGAAGCATCAAAGCAAAGAGTGTGCAGGTGGGAGAAGGTGAGGTGGTCCAAGGAAGTGAAGAGATGGAGGTAAAATGGGAGGGGATGTGGGTCTGGAGGATGAGAGACATGGAAAAGTAGGTTTGATGGAGATGAACAAGGGGAGAATGGCAGGCAAAGACGTTATGCTTGCGAGGAGCCTAGAGGCTCTGGAAGTGTCAGGGGTGGAAAGATGGTCTATTACAATAGTGCAGTTCTAGAGTACGGCACCTGTACATTGGAAGTGGAATGCCAGAATGTTCAAATGATGAATTCATAACCCCTACCTGAGGAACTGACAATAAGAAGGCCAGTGTTGCTGAGAATAATGGTAAGTAGGGAAGAATAGGAACGAATATGTTCATAATGACTGAGAGCATGAGTTCTGGATGGGACCCAACTATCACCTCCCAACCATACCACTTAACAGCCATTTGTCTCTGGACAAGTTATTCAACCACAGTACACTTCATTCTCCTCCATCACAGCATGGAAATAATAATAGCAGACATCTAAAGTATGGTGAGGAAGAACGTTAGGAAGGCATGCAGAGTGCTTAGTATCATCACAACACAGAAAAATTGCTGGGTAAATGTTAAGAGTATCCATCAGGATATAAAAGCCAAATGCAGGAAGCCCTACAGGGCAGCAATGATGATCTGGAGTCGGTAAGGAAATGTGGCGGGAAAGGGCAGTATTATGGTTGGATCTTCGAAAAAGCTGGGATTCCTTTGAAAATGGTGGAGGGAATGGCAAGTGTTTGTGAAGACATGAAGACAAAGGAAAAAACGACAATGACAAATAGGCTGAAGATAAATGGAACATCCCTGATATCTAGAAGGGACTCCTTAAGTCACAATCCAAAAAAAAAAAAAGGAAGAAAAAAGAGAAGAGCCAAGGAGGGTGGAGGAATGCACAAAGAAGAGACAAGCATGAAAATTTTAGCTGTCACAAGTCCTGGAAAGGATTAGAAGTTTCTATCTCCTCTCACCATCAAGACCTGTCAAATGTATCCACTTTTTTAAAAGGGAGGGAAGCATCTGTTTCTTGAAAAACCCAGGGCCTGAGTTGTGTTCTCTTATCCCAAGAGCCAAGAACATAAATTCAGAAAGAAAGAGCACGTAGGACATCACCACATATGTGCTCACTAAGGCCAAATAAGCTTTCACAGAACTTGGTCCTTATAACTAGAAAAACACTACATAGAGGATTTTATGTGGCTTTTTTTTTCTGGCATTATTTTTCCATCACCATGCTCAGGCCTCAAATATGTTTAAATCGTCATGGTTTAACATAAATGAGATACTTGATCTTGACCTAATGTCATAGGTTGTTTTCCACACAAAAATATGGCTTACTGTATTACATAAGTGTTAATATTCTGCTGAAATGCAGACAGGTGAAAACATCTTCCTACAGACTTCATAAAAATAGGAAGAACCCATCTTGACCATCCCCAATATTAACATCCACCAACTTCAGCCCCAAATTCTTCTATTTCCATTTTCTTTGAGAGGTTTTCCACTACCCTTGTATCTCCTGCTTCCCTTTTACATTTTACTGGGCTACAGAACTTGAATTTCTCTATTCATTCCCTGCCATCCAAAACCGAAAGTTGCCATATGGTGTACACTGCATTACAATAGTGTTTGTGAGATTTTGCTAGAAGATTGGGGGTGGGGGTGGGGTGGTCTACCTTGAGGCCATGTCATTTGCATATGAGGACCTAATACCATTTCAATAAGTGAAAATCACAGCCTTCCAACACAAAACCAGTTATTTAAAAAAAATTGCCATAAGCAAAATATCGAGGCTTAAACTGACTGCATAAGATGGAGGAGAATGGAAGGTCAGGTCACTAAAACACTATGGCTCTAATCTTTCCCATGAACCTTTGTGTTCTTGGATTTCTTCATATTCTTCTTTGTACATTTTATAAAAAGTCACTTTCAGGTTTATGGAAAATGCAGCATAAAGTGAGCAGGTTTTCTTTTTTTAATGTGTTACATGGAAGAAAGAACAGCAACTAAGATTTTTGTGATTACTTTTATAGACTTCCAGTAGGAAGTATTTAGTTTATCTGCACATAGAAAATGAATATTAAAATATTCATACCCCAAGGCTACCAGAAAAAGTAGATAACAGCTGTTGGTCTAAAATGTGGTTTCATTATGCAGAGATTGGAATAAACTTGTAATTATGAATTAGAGCAAGAGCAGTTGAAAAAAAATGTTGAGTAGGTTTCTAACCCCAACATTTAAAATCAGTTTACTGTTAAGAAATAAAGCAAGTGTTCACACCATTTCCCTCAATAAGCTTTCAAGTGGTATCAGCAATAGCAGACTTGCTTTTGCTCACCTTAAAGAGGAATATGCAATAAATCCTTCACATAAATTTCTGAATGATTTTTTTTTAAAGATTTTATTTATTTATTTGAGAGAATGAGAGAGAGCAAGCACATGAGAGGGGGGAGGGTCAGAGGGAGAAGCAGACTCCCTGCCAAGCAGGGAGCCCGATGCGGGACTCGATCCAGGGACTCCAGGATCATGACCTGAGCCGACGGCAGTCGCTTAACCAACTGAGCCACCCAGGCACCCTGAATGATTTTTTTTCTAAAGCGAGTTCAAGTATCTTATACCAAGTCCATATTCCAAACTAACAAAACCCTACTTTAATATTTCTTTTAGACCTAAGGACATAGCAAATACAAGGAAATAAGGTTTTAAGACACTATTTTGGTTAATAACACAGATTACAAGTTTCTTACTGAGATGTATTACTCTTCTTGGACATGATACCATGACAGTGAAGAAAACATTATTTCATTTAGTTGCAATGTTAAATGAACAAAATAAAGTTTTATAATTGTCTTATTGCTAAATGGAAAAAATTAAGATAATCTCTTTTCCAGTTGTTCAAATAATAATCCACTGAGAATTGTGACTTTAGTTTGAAGCCATTTATTTTAAGAAATTTAACTTCCCAAACACACACATAATGCATACGGTGAATTATTTAGAACACCGTGAAGTATAAATTATATTTCACTCTTCCCTCATTTCACTGCTTCTCCACTACAATCTGTTAAGAAACTGAATAATTACTGAAAAAAAAGATAAAATATGATTGAACAACATGAATAGTTACTAAGAGAAGGTTTTGCAGTGATGTGATACATTTCATTAAGAGTTACAAGGCATTTTTAAAATATTTTCTGAGGGTAAGCATTATCATCTTTTCTTAAAGATGAAGAAAATGAGAAATGGAAATTATGTACTAGACCCAAGATGGACAAGAGTTAAGTATTACAGAAAAAAAATTAAAAATGGGAAACTTTGTGTCTGTTATTTGCTGTGACATGAACTTTTGGCTAATTTATGTGTATTTTGGTACAATGAACTACATTCCCTTGTTATTTTTCCGTTTTTTTTTTTATTGAAAGATTTTATTTATTTTAGAGAGAGAGAGTCCGAGTGGGGGGAAGAGGAGAGGGAGAGAAAATCTCAAGCAGGCTATCCACTGAGCACAGAGCCTGAATGATGCAGGGCTCAATCTCAGGACCCAGAGATTATATGACCTGAGCCGAAACCAAGAGTCGGAGACTTAACTGACTGAGCCACCCAGGCGCCCCACTATTTTTTCTTTTAATACTAACACTCTTCCTTTCTAACTCTAAGATGTGTTTAGAAAACCAAAGGAAAGACAAACAACCAGACTTTGTCCTCCACCTCCTGGGACTGATGGGGATCAAGAAGAAAAACAGACAGGGTTGGGGGATGGGTAAAACAGGTGAAGGGGATGAAGAGTACACTTCTCCTGATGAACACTGAGCAATGTATACAAATGTTAAATCACTCTATTGTACACTTGAAAGCAATATAACACTGTATGTGAACTATACTGGAATTAAAACTTAAAATTAATAAAATTTAGAAAGAAGGAATAGCAGACAGCACCCAGAAACTTGGTATTACTTCCTTGAACACTAACCAGCATTTTTACATACCAGCTGCACCTACAAACAAATGACAGAACAGGGGCGCCTGGGTAGCTCAGGGGGTTAAGCGTCTGCCTTTGGCTCAGGTCATGATCTCAGGGTCCTGGGATCGAGCCCCACATCTGGCTCCTTGCTCAGTGGGGAGCCTGCTTCTCCCTCTCCTGCTTCCCCTGCTTCTGCTCTCTCTCTCTCTCTATCGAATAAATAAATAAAATCTTTAAAAAGAAAAGGACAGGGCGCCTGGGTGGCTCAGTCAGTTGAGCGATTGCCTTCGGCTCAGGTCATGGTCCCAGGGTCCTGGGATCGAGTCCCACATCGGGCTCCCTGCTCTGCGGGGAGCCTGCTTCTCCCTCTCCCACTCCCCCTGCTTGTGTTCCCTCTCTCGCTGTGTCACTCTCTGTCAAATAAATAAATAAAATCTTTAAAAAAAAAAAAGAAAAAGACAGAACAGAAACAATTATCCAGATAATATTTTTTAAATTCAGTCATTATTTTATTTATTTTTTTATGCTTATTTCTGTCTTTTTTTATTACTTCTTTATTCTTATGTTAATCCCCATACATTACATCATTAGTTTTAGATACAGTGTTCCATGATTCATTGTTGGTGCATAACACCCAGTGCTCCATGCAGAACGTGCCCTCCTCGATACCCATCACCAGGCTAACCCATCCTCCAACGCCCCTCCCCTCTAGAAACCTCAGTTTGTTTTTCAGAGTCCATCGTCTCTCATGGTTCGTCTACCCCTCCGATTCCCCCCCATCTTTCTTCCCCTCCTGCTATCTTATTCTTTTTTTTTTCTTAACATATATTGCATTATTTGTTTCAGAAGTACAGATCTGAGATTCAACAGTCTTGCACAATTCACAGTGCTTACCAGAGCACATACCCTCCCCAGTGTCTATCACCCAGTCACCCCATCCCTCCCACCCCACCCCTCACTCCAGCAACCCTCATTTGTTTCCTGCCATTAAGAACTCCTCATATCAGTGAGGTCATATGATACATGTCTTTCTCTGTTTGACTTATTTCGCTCAGCATAATACTCTCCGGTTCATCCACGTCTGTGGTATATATATATATACCACATCTTCTTTATCCATTCATCTGTCGATGGACATCTTGGCTCTTTCCACAGTTTGGCTATTGTGGACATTGCTGCTATAAACATTGGGGTGCACGTACCCTTTTGGATCCCTACTTTTGTATCTTTGGGGTAAATACCCAGTAGTGCAATTGCTGGACCATATGGTAGCTCTATATTCAACTTTTTGAGGAACCTCCATACAGTTTTCCAGAGTGGCTGCACCAGCTTGCATTCCCATCAACAGTGTAGGAGGGTTCCCCTTTCTCCGCATCCCCGCCAACATCTGTCATTTCCTGACTTGTTCATTTTAGCCATTCTGACTGGTGTGAGGTGGTATCTCATTGAGGTTTTGATTTGGATTTCCCTGATGCCGAGCGATATGGAGCACTTTTTCATGTGTCTGTTAGCCATTTGGATGTCTTCCTTGGAAAAATGTCTGTTCATGTCTTCTGCCCATTTCGTGATTGGATTCTTTGTTCTTTGGGTGTTGAGTTTGATGAGTTCTTTATAGATTTTGGATACTAGCCCTTTATCTGATATGTCATTTGCAAATATCTTCTCCCATTCTGTCGGTTGTCTTCTGGTTTTGTTGACTGTTTCCTTTGCTTTGCAAAAGCTTCTGTTCTTGACGAAGTCCCAATAGTTCATTTTTGCCCTTGCTTCCCTTGCCTTTGGCAATGTTTCTAGGAAGAAGTTGCTTCGGCTGAGGTCAAAGAGGTTGTTGCCTGTGTTCTCCTTTAGGATTTGGATGGACTCCTGTCTCACATTGAGGTCTTTCAACCATTTGGAGTCTATTTTTGTGTGGTGTAAGGAAATGGTTCAGTATCATTCTTCTGCATGTGGCTATCCAATTTTCCCAACACCATTTGTTGAAGAGACTGTCTTTTTTCCATTGGACATTCTTTCCTGCTTTGTCAAAGATGAGTTGACCATAGAGTTGAGGGTCCATTTCTGGGTTCTCTATTCTGTTCCATTGATCTCTGTGTCTGTTTTTGTGCCAGTACCATGCTGTCTTGATGATGACAGCTTTGTAATAGAGCTGGAAGTCCGGAATTGTGATGCTGCCGGCTTTGCTTTTCTTTTTCAACATTCCTAGGGCTATGCGGGGTCTTTTCTGGTTCCATACAAATTTGAGGATTATTTGTTCCATTTCTTTGAAAAAAGTGGTTGGTATTTTGATGGGTATTGCATTGAATGTGTAGATTGCTCTAGGTAGCATTGACATCTTCACAATATTTGTTCTTCCAATCCATGAGCATGGAACGTTTTTCCATTTCTTTGTGTCTTCCTCAATTTCTTTCATGAGTATTTTATAGTTTTCTGAGTACAGATCCTTTGTCTCTTTGGTTAGATTTATTCCTAGGTATCTTATGGTTTTGGGTGCAATTGTAAATGAGATCGACTCCTTAATTGCTCTTTCTTCTGTCTTGTTGTTGGTGTATAGGAATGCCACTGACTTCTGTGCATTGATTTTATATCCTGCCACTTGACTGAATTCCTGTATGAGTTCTAGCAGTTTTGGGGTGGAGTCTTTTGGGTTTTCCACATAAAGTATCATATCATCTGCAAAGACTGAGAGTTTGACTTCTTCCTTGCCAATTTGGATGCCTTTGATTTCTTTTTGTAGTCTGATTGCTGTGGCTAGGACTTCCAATACTATGTTGAATAGCAGTGGTGATAGTGGACATCCCTGCCGCATTCCTGACCTTAGGGGGAAAGCTCTCAGTTTTTCCCCATTGAGAATGATATTTGCTGTAGGTTTTTCATAGATGGCTTTTATGATATTGAGGTATGTACCCTCCATGCCTATACTCTGAAGAGTTTTGATCAAGAAAGGATGCTGTACTTTGTCAAATGCTTTTTCTGCATCTATTGAGAGGATCATATGATTCTTGTTCTTTCTTTTGTTAATGTATTGTATCACGTTGATTGATTTGCAGATGTTGAACCAACCTTGCAGCCCAGGGATAAATCCCACTTGGTCATGGTGAATAATCCTTTTAATGTACTGTTGGATCCTATTGGCTAGTATTTTGGTGAGAATTTTTGCATCCATGTTCATCAGGGATATTGGTCTGTAATTCTCCTTTTTGATGGGGTCTTTGTCTGGTTTTGGGATCAAGGTAATGCTGGCCTCATACAATGAGTTTGGAAGTTTTCCTTCCATTTCTATTTTTTGGAACAGTTTCAGAAGAGTAGGTATGAATTCTTCTTGAAATGTTTGATAGAATTCCCCTGGGAAGCCATCTGGCCCTGGGCTTTTGTTTTTTGGGAGATTTTTGATGACTGCTTCAATTTCCTTAGTGGTTATAGGTCTGTTCAGGTTTTCTATTTCCTCCTGGTTCAGTTTTGGTAGTTGGTACATCTCTAGGAATGCTTCCATTTCTTCCAGGTTATCTAATTTGCTGGCGTAGAGTTGCTCATAATATGTTCTTATAATTGTTTGTATTTCTTTGGTGTTGGTTGTGATCTCTCCTCTTTCATTCATGATTTTGTTGATTTGGGTCATTTCTCTTCTCTTTTTGATAAGTCTGGGCAGGGGTTTCTCAATCTTGTTAATTCTTTCAAAGAACCAGCTCCTAGTTTCGTTGATCTGTTCTACTGTTCTTCTAGTTTCTATTTCATTGATTTCTGCTCTGATCTTTATTATTTCTCTTCTCCTGCTGGGTTTAGGCTTTATTTGCTGTTCTTTCTCCAGGTCCTTTAGGTGGAGGCTTAGGTTGTGTACTTGAGACCTTTCTTGTTTCTTGAGAAAGGCTTGTATTGCTCTATACTTTCCTCTTAGGACTGCTTTTGCTGCATCCCAAAGATTTTGAACAGTTGTGTTTTCATTTTCATTGGTTTCCATGTATTTTTTTAATTCTTCTTTAATTTCCTGGTTGACCCATTCATTCTTCAGTAGGATGATCTTTAGCCTCCATGTATTTGAGTTCTTTCTGACTTTCCTCTTGTGATTGAGTTCTAGTTTCAAAGCATTGTGGTCTGAAAATAGGCAGGGAATGATCCCAATCTTTTGGTACTGGTTGAGACCTGATTTATGACCTAGGATGTGATCTATTCTGGAGAATGTTCCATGGGCACTAGAGAAGAATGTGTATTCCGTTGCTTTGGGGTGGAATGTTCTGAATATGTCTGTGAAGTCCATTTGGTCCAGTGTGTCATTTGAAGTCTTTATTTCCTTGTTGATCTTTTGCTTAGACGATCTGTCCATTTCAGTGAGGGGGGTGTTAAAGTCCACCACTATTATTGTATTGTTGTCGATGTGTTTCTTTGCTTTTGTTATTAATTGGCTTATATAATTGGCTGCTCCCATGTTAGGGGCATAGATATTTACAATGGTTAGATCTTCTTGTTGGATAGACCCTTTAAGTAGGATATAATGTCCTTCCTCATCTCTTATTACAGTCTTTGGTTTAAAATGTAATTTGTCTGATATAAGGATTGCCACCCCAGCTTTCTTTTGGTGTCCATTAGCATGGTAAATGGTTTTCCACCCCCTCACTTTCCATCTGGGGGTGTCTTTGGTTCTAAAATGAGTCTCTTGCAGACATCATATTGATGGGTCTTGTTTTTTAATCCAGTCTGATAGCCTGTGTCTTTTGATTGGGGCATTGAGCCCATTTACATTCAGGGTAACTATTGAAAGATAGGAATTTAGTGTCATTGTATTGCCTGTAAGGTGACTGTTACCGTATATTGTCTGTGTTCCTTTCTGGTCTATGTTGCTTTTAGGGTCTCTCTTTGCTTAGAGGACCCCTTTCAAGATTTCCTGTAGGGCTGGTTTTGTGTTTGCAAATTCCTTTAGCTTTTGTTTGTCCTGGAAGCTTTTTATCTCTCCTTCAATTTTCAATGATAGCCTAGCTGGATAGAGTATTCTTGGCTGCATATTTTTCTCATTTAGTGCTCTGAATATATCCTGCCAGTCCTTTCTGGCCTGCCAGGTCTCTGTGGATAGGTCTGTTGCCAGTCTAACGTTTCTACCATTGTAGGTTACATATCTCTTCTCCCGAGCTGCTTTCAGGATTTTCTCTTTGTCTATGAGACTCGTAAGTTTTACTATTAGATGTCGGGGTGTTGACCTATTTTTATTGATTTTGAGAGGGGTTCTCTGTGCTTCCTGGATTTTGATGCCTCTTTCCTTCCCCAAATTTGGGAAGTTCTCTGCTATAATTTGCTTCATTATACCTTCTGCCCCTCTCTTTCTTCTTCTTCTGGGATCCCAATTATTCTAATGTTGTTTCGTCTTATGGTATCGGTTATCTCTCGAATTCTGCCCTCGTGATCCAGTAGTTGTTTATCTCTCTTTTTCTCAGCTTCTTTATTTTCCATCATTTCATCTTCTATATTACTGATTCTCTTTTCTGCCTCATTTATTCTAGCAGTTAGCGCCCCCATTTTTGATTGCACCTCATTAATAGCCTTTTTGATTTCTACTTGGTCGGATTTTAGTTCTTTTACTTCTCCAGAAAGGGTTTCCATAATAACTTCCATATTTTTTTTCAAGCCCAGCTAGTATCTTTAAAGTGATGATTCTGAACTCTAGATCTGACATCGTACTAATGTCCGTATTGAGTAGGTCCCTGGCAGTCGGTACTACCTCTTGTTCTTTTTGTTGAGGTGATTTTTTCCGTCTGTCATTTTTTGTAGAGAATAGATTAATGAGAGAACAAAATGCTAGCAGAGTAACCACGTCCCCAGAAAATATACTCTAAACAAATCAGAAAAGACCTGAAGCAGTGGAACAAGAAATGGAAAGAGAGAAAAAAGAAAAAGAAAAAGATAAAGATAAAAACAAAAACAAACAAAACAACAACAACAACAAAAACCAGAATGTGATCAAATATGATCAGGCTGGTATATAGATCAGTGCCACACACTAGATTTGGGGTGTATTTTGGTCTTTTAGAAGAAAGGGCCTCCCAAAATTTTAAAGAAAGAAAAACTTACACATGTACAAAAATAAGGGTTGATATGATGAAGGGATGGAATATGACTGTGAAGATGGAAATTATAAAAAATTTTATAAAAGGAATTGATAAGAAGTTGTTTGAAAAAAGAAAGAAGAGGATTTAAAAAAAGAAAAAAGAAAAAAAAATGGAGAGAATGTGATCAGGCAGGGGAATAGAAAACACCATATACTAGAGATTTAGGGTATATTTTGATCTGTTAGAAGAAACTATCTCAAAATTTTAAAGAGAGAACAACTTATATATATAAGCCAAAAATACAGGTAACTACTATGAAGGGATAGAATATGACTCTAAAAATGAAAAATAAAAAATGTTTTTTTTTTTTTTAAAAGGGATTGATAAGATGTTGGTTGAAAAAGGGAAAAAGAAAAATTCAAAAAAAAGAAAAAAAAGACAGTTAAAAAAAATTAACTTTGAAAGACTAAAGAATCATGGGGAAAAAGCCATGAATTCTATGTGCAGTAGTCCCCTAGCGCTGGAGTTCTGCCGTTCTCATTGATCGGTAAACTTGGTCTTGGCTGTCTGTTCTCGCTGATCTTCTGGGGAGGGGCCTGTTGCCGTGGTTTCCAAATGTCTCTGCCGGAGGCGGAACTGCCCCGCCCTTGCCCCCTCCCGGCTAAGTAATCTGCTCGGGTTTGCTCTCCGGGGCTTTTGTTCCTTGCGAGCTTTCCGTACAGCTTTGGAGGCGGAGAGTGAAAATGGTGGCCTCCCAATCTCTGCCGCGGAGGAGCCGAGAACTCGGGGCCCCGCTTCTCAGTGAGCCCCCAGAGAAAAGCCATCAGTCACTCCTGTCTCCCTGGTCTCCGGCTTAACTCCGTGCTCACCCAGCCTGTGACCGCGCGTTTCTATCTCTGGCACCGGACCCCGGGTGGAGTCTCCAAACCCAGCAGATCCCTGCGGTGCACTCCCGCACGGCTCCCCCCGGGGGGGAGGAAGGTGAGTCTCCCTGGATCTGCCGCTTGTTGGGTCCCTGCTGGAGGAGCAGGGGCCCGACTGTGCCGCGGATCATGGTTTATGGCAACCCCGAGCTGAGAGCCCGCGCCTGGGCTCCGCCTCTGCAGCCGGCTTCCCTGCTCCGTTACCTGGGAGCTCTGCCACACTCAGGCACCCCCGGTCTTTCTGTGACCCCGAGGGTCCTGAGACCACACTGTCCCGGAGGGTTCCACCCCCCGCTTAGCCACCAGAGTGACGTCCCTTGGCGGAGCAGACTTTTAAAAGTTCCGATTTTGTGCTCTGCGGCTCTATCACTTGCCAGAAGCGGCCGACACAGGCCCCTCCCCCGCCGTCTATCCTCCCGAATATCACCTCGGATTCACTTCTCCGCACGTCCTACCTTCCAGAAAGTGGTCGCTTTTCTCATGAGAGAGTTGTTGCTCTTCTTTTCTTCGATCTCCTGTTGAGTTTGTAGGTGTTCAGAATGGTTTGATCCCTATCCAGCTGAATTCCTGAGAGGAGACGAAATCCAGGTCTCCTACTCCTCCGCCATCTTGCTCCGCCCCCTAAAACCACATTTCTTTTGTCACACACACTGCTTTGCAATTTATTTTTGTCCTCAAGAGTCTGCTGGAGTTACTAACATTGTTATATACTGAGTGCATTTTAAATAAATTTTCCCAGAAATTTTCTCCATCCTCCACATGTAACTTTTTCCTTAACTCCCCAACATAACTCCCCCACTTTAGTCAAACCAGTTTAAATATAGTTTCTCAAACCTGTTGATGCTGTTTTTCTGTTTGATATTAGTATTTGAAGCTTGGCTCAAATTCCACCTCATCCATATCATTTTTTTTTTTTTTATTTTTCAACCTAACTAATTCAGGCTATTCTATTTTTATATTTATGTAAAACTTCTTAGCAATTTACCTTATCCTCTCTTGTATTACTTTCTAATAATTTTATGTATTGCAAACTTAACTGATTCATTTAGATCATGTGCTTGAGGACAGGGACTTCAAGTACTTCACTGTCCCCTGACATTGTTCAAAATGCAATGCAGAGCCCCTGCAGAAACATGTAAGGAATCATTGAACACACAATTTCTTGATTCTTTCTCCCTTTCCTCCATCTCTCTCTCTCTCCTTCCTTCCTTCCTTCCTTCCTTCCTTCCTTCCTTCCTCCCTCCTTCCCTCCCCCTCCCTCCCTCCCTTCCACCCCCCTCCTTCTCTCATTTTTCTTCTTTCTTTCCTTTTTCTTTCATTGTTCAAATTGCTGAATGATGAATGAATTATGACTCTCCTACCTCTTCTTACAGTTGCCACACACAAACTGCCTGCTAAATCATCACCCCCATCAGCTGACTTTAGCCTTCCGTGATCTGTTTTGTTCCTGTGTTCAAATCCACTGCCCCCAATTTTACTGAAGTCTTTTATAATAAGTGAATACAAACATCAGGAAAGAAACATATATAACCAGCTCTTCCCAGTACTGTTATGTGTGGAGGTCCATAGCTCCGAACCTTGACTGTTGCTGTTAGATATTTGGAAGGCAGCTATGCTCACCACTATACCACCAATGCGCTGTTAGATATTTGAAACTGAACAGAACTGGAAGCAGAGAAGCAGGACCAATTACAGAATGCTGTCATAAAAAGGCTCATTCAGCCTGGATGTGCTCCATTTTAAACTTACAGTGAGTAAATTTCAAAGATGGTTTTGAGTTCCAGAAAATTAAGTGGGGACATCACATGTTGGTTCAATTTACTCCTTCAGCACATACATGGTATACAGAAAACTGTGCTGTCCCAAGACAATCATGTGTTGAGTTCCACCTCTGTCTCTTGGTGGCTTATATGAACCAAGATGACTTATTTCATTTTATTATTTTATCTTTTTAGAGAGAGAGAATGAGCAAGCAGAATTGGAGAGGCAGAGGGAGAGGGAGAGAGAGAATCTCAAGCAGGCTCCTCACTCAGCGCAGAGCCCAACATGGGGCTCCATCTCACAACCGTGAGATCATGACCTGAGCTGAAATCAGGAGTGGGTTTCTTAGCCAGATGAGCCACCCTGATTATATTTTATTTTTATCAGATTTAACAAACATTAATCAGCACTAACCCTGTATGAGGTGATGTATAGGAAAGGTAGAGTGAGATGTGAGGCTCAAACAAAACATTTCTATAAAAGCAGATGGTAACAGTGTTAAAAATAGATGCCATACAGGCAGTCATCATCCTAGATTGAGAGAGAAAAATTAATGTCACACAATGGATGGATTTAAATATTTGCTAATTTGACTATCAGGCATGGCCAGATCCCATGCTGGAAGCAATATAGCTCCCTTTAATGCTGGTGGCTTGATTATCACATGGTCTAGTTATTGCCTATTTCTTCTATAGCATCATGATGGTTCCCATTTTTCTCTCTTTTTGGTGAAAAAGTGTTTGTTTGCCTTGTTTAGTTTGCCTCAGGTATTTTTGTTAAGATTTTGCAATCTCCAAGTGCGGAGACATACATCTTTGTTTTCTGTCTTTTTCTCTTGGATGCACATGCTAATTAAACTCACAAACACTTGACTTGGGCCTTAGAACTTTAGGAGTTTCATAAAACCCTTGAACATTTATGAGAAATTTCCAAACCTATGTATATGTGTGTTATTCTGGAAAGAGTATCCAGTATTTTCCATCCCTTTATCTGAAGGGTTTGTGGTTCTATAAACATTTTAAGAATTACTACATCTAGTGGCAATTTTCCATGTTTCCCCAGCAGCAGCTGGGTTATTTCTCTGTTTTACTGAACATTATCTGTTGTGTCAGCAAGTATGTTAACACGTGGTCACACATAGGCATACTTATGGGAATTCATTGCCACAGTATTTATTATGACCATGTTATCTCATATGTTATCCCTTGAATTGTTCATATCCGTGGTGGGTGTGATCAACACACTTGCCCTCTTAATCACATTTGAAGGAGGTGTGAGAGTGCCTTCTCCCTTCTCTAATTCAGGGCAGTCTGAAGTTCAGTCTGTCCTTTATATGTTAGGTGGATTCTGAAGATAAGGAGGCAATCATAGTGACTCTACTTGTGAAGAGTCTTGATGCCTGGAAGCAAACTAGTGAGCTCAGTTTCCAAACTCTGGATTGGCCTAGAAGTCTTTGATTGAAGATGAGGAATCTACTAATCTGCCCCCAGTAGGACTTTGTCTTTTGGAGCCCTGACCTTAGGACAAGGACTTGCCACTGCATAGCTTCTGGAAATGTTGATTTCAAGATGCCTATTGGGCATCCAGTGGAGATTTTGATTAGGCAGCTGAAAATGTGAAATGAGAGCTTAGGAAGTCTGTCCTGGTGGTCTAAAGTTCAGAGTCTTCATCATATAAAACCACTAGACTAAGTGACATCAACTGGGTACTAAGCATTAATAAATAGAAATCTGAAGACCTCTTTTGAATGACTGTAAGGACATTCTGAAAGACCCTATCTGAAGGACCCTGTAGACGTTCAGCATCCAGAGGTAAGGAAATGATGAAAGTAGGGCAAAAGAACCTGAACAGATCCTTGCTGACCTGACCAGATAGCTTACTTTATTCTTTCTCTCATTCTCCTGTTTTTAGCTTTAATAATATAATGCAGGCCTGACCCTGCTTTGTGAGGAAGTTTAAAGTGTCTCAATATATCTCTATGACCTTGATCCTCTTGTACTAACTTCCTCTTCTTCTGTGGGATGACCAACAACAGAATCATCTCATTGACCTACCCATCTTGGGGATTCTCCATTCTATCTTGTGTTCTCTCTAAGAGAATGGGGCATTCTGCTACAGAATGGAGTCTCAGGCTTTGAGTTCATGCACAGTTCCTGATGCTGGACCCTACAGGGCCATTCACTCTGGCATCTGTCCACTTCCAAAGCTCTCCACCCTTAGGATATTACAGTGGCATACTTTAACTGAAAGATCAATTTATTTTTCATTCATCCCTGCAATGACTTCCTTCTAGACTCTACAAAATATTTTAAAACCACAGTAGCCGCCAAATCTCCAGTGGATCTAGTGTTTGCTGGTGGAACAATATACGGACTTTCAATTAGCCCAAGCTTCTCTTCCTCTCCAGAAAGAACATTAATTTCTCAAGATACTCATTTTCTATAAACTATAGGTTAAAACTGATTATTTCTAGTTTACAATGTTTCTAGAGAGTTTGTTAAACTTTCTCAATTTAGTGAATTCTTACTGCATTGTGGAAATTTGGCTTTCTGGCTTATCTAGTCCTGCAAGATAGTTTCCCCAATCTCCCTCTACTTTTCCAAAAATTATCACAGCCCTTGATATGTTGATTCACTTTGTTGTATATGGCAAATTTAACAGACAGGTGATAATAGAATCTCAGGTGTTATTAAGAATTTGTCCTTAAATCCAAAGTCTTAGGCTATAGCCCCAAAATATAACCCATGCAAAGTTGAGCTGATTCTATAATCACTTACACATTATCACATTCAAAAGAAACACCAGTTTGAAAATTCAAATCTAGATCATGGAACATATTTTAAGTCATGATTATATTGCATAATGCAAAGTAGGTGAGCTTAAAAATCCTGCACCCAATCTTCCCAAAGGTAGCAAGTGAAGTATTTTCTTGAAAAATTTTCAACAAGAAGAATAACTAAACTTCCCAGAAGAACAACAAAGATGAAACAAACAAGCAAAAAAACTGATGAAATTAATAGGTAAGGTTGATGTGGCTGCTGTAGTCATCATAACTTTCCATTAAAAACGTTGTTTCCAAAATGCAGTCTCATTGTTCTCACTGATTAGTGGTATAGTAAGCAAATATTATACATGTCCATTTGAAAAAATACATGTTAAGTTATGTTAAACACTTTTTTATTGCTTTCTATTGGGTGAAAAATTCCATTTGAAAATCACATCTTTAGAATTTTGATTCTATTTCTATATTATTGCCATAAAATTTTTAAGTATTTTTACTATCGGTAGTGATAACTTATTTGGGCCAATTAGCACTCAAGTTTATAAGAAGTTAACACTTAGAGATGAACTAGATTTGTATTGGTTTCTCTCCAAAAATGTCTGGAATGATTTCTTTGTGTTGGATCTTAGTGACTATGGGAAGTCCTTATATCCAGTCCCTTAGCTGTTCCTCTTCTGGCTCCTACTTAGTATAGCCTGTGTTCTTTTTCCTTCTCATCCAACAAACACCATCTCCTTCCTGCTTAATGACTGGTATCTACTCAGTTAGGGCAAAGATTTGAGGATTTGTATCAGATTATGAAGTAGGTGGATAGTAAGGAAGTAGAAGAGTGGTGAAGACAGTGCAAGAGGCAAGAGCCATAGCTTTATGGAAAGTTGTGGGCCATGAGAAATTGAATAGGAATTAGACAGACAAAATTAATTAGAGTGGGCAGGAAGTCTGAAGTAAATGCCAACAATTATGTCTTTGATGAGGAAATGAGTGTAATACTGTGGTCCACAAATTCTTGACATGATTCCAGTTGAGAGGTGTGGTATATATCACCTGGAACCTGGACTCCGAGCTTTATCAATGAATAAGGCCATGCCAGTTTCTAGGCCCAGGCCTTAAGAAACTGGCAGCTTCCACTTCCTGTCTCTTGGAACTGTGACCTAAAATCCAGCCACCCTGTTGGGATGCTCCTAATAAGCCAGTGGAATGGCCACACGTAGGTGTTCTGATCAACAGCCCCAGTTGAGGTGCAAGCTGACAGCCAGCATCAACCACCAACCCCATGTATGAATGGACTTCCACATGACTCCAGGCTTCATCTGGTCAGTTACCTGTAGGCTTGAGCCTCCCCAGCTGAGTGTCCGGATATCACAGAGCAGAGGCAAAGCACCCCCATGGCACCCTCTCCTTAATTCTGACTCACAGAATTCAAGAACACAATAAAGTGGTGGCTGTTTTATACCACTAAGTGTGGAGCAATTTAGCTATTTATTCTTTTTTTTTCTCCCTCATTAAGATTTTAATGTAGGTGTAAATGAAAATTCTTATTTTATTTTATTTATTTTTTTTTAAGATTTTTTTTTCATTTTATTCATTTGAGACACAGAGATACAGAGAGAGAGAGAGAGAGAGAGAGAGCATGAGGAGGGGGAGAGGCAGAGGGAGAAGCAGGCTCCCTGCTGAGCCAGGAGCCCGATGTGGGGCTCGATCCCAGGACCCTGGGATCATGACCTGAGCCGAAGGCAGACGCTTAACCATCTGGGCCACACAGGAGCCCCGAAAATTCTTATTTTAAAAAATTAAAGTTTCCATTTATTTTTAGCTATTTATTCTTTATGTAGAAACAGTATCTGAAACAACCATATCGGGCACAAGTATGCCACAGTTGAGCAAAACCTATCTTCTCTTAAGTGATATAAATCATATGAGAGTCTCAAGTATGCAGCTGTACATCAGAAATCAATGATTTGAGGGGCACTTGGGTGGCTCAGTCAGTTAGGTGTGGACTCTTGATTTCAGCTCAGGTCATGATCTCAGGGTCCTGGGATCCAGCCCCACGTCTGCGTTCTCCCTCACCCTCTGCCCTCCCCCCGCCCCGCCGCTCACATGTGGACACACACTCTCTCTCTCAAATAAATAAATAAATAAATCACTTTTTTTAAAATGAATGATTTGAGCTCTCAGTAGCAGCTTCTTAAATATTTGACTCTGAACAGATGCAATTCCCTTTGAATAAGAAAAATTTTCCTAAAAATTGTTAAATTGCAAATAGATTTTCAAGCATGAGGGTATTTCTTTGATGGTGACCTTGACACTTCCCTTGCTTATGGCACGTGCTTTGCTCTTCCAAACATTTTCGATAAGAGGATCTTTTAAAATCAGCAGATTGCAGCTTGTGGCTGAGGTATCTAGATAGTTTAGATGGCCAGCTTTGAACTCCTTCATTATTGTGAAGTTGAAAGAAATGGCTTTACTTCTACCAGTAGGGTCTTCTGCCAAATTTAACTTGTACATTTCTAAATCACTTACATATTTTAAAGGATTAAAATTAAAGATGAGATTAAAAACGTTCCTCTTGGCTTCAAAGGGAGAACCAAAATCTCCACAGAGCTTAACTGACAATCTCCTTTGCCATTTGAGAAAGGGGGAGGGAAGAAAAGATTCCCTTGACATATTTCTTTCCTTCTTAACCTCTTATTGTCCAACCAGCATTGTTCTGGAGTAAACATTAGAATGTTGAGATAAATTGTGATGTTTACCTTAGCTTTTTTTACTCAAACCTAAAGTAACATTGAAGAAATTGATACTGAGGGACGCCTGGGTGGCTCAGTCAGTTAAGTGTCTGCCTTTGGCTCAGATCATGATCCCAGGGTCCTGGGATCGAGCCCCACATTGGGCTCCCTGCTCAACGGGGAGCCTACTTCTTCCTCTTCCTCTGCCCCTCCCCCTGCTTGTGCTCTCTCTCTCAAATAGATAAATAAGATCTTTAAAAAAAAGAAAAAAAGAAATTGATAACGAGTATTTGTCCCATTTCTGAACTTGGCTCTGACTCCCCTCCTCAGGAGGGTGGTTAATTTGACATGTTGTGGCAGAATTAATTTTGTTGCCATAACAGTAATAAAATTTCCCCTAATAAATTTTTCTCTCTAGAGATTTCAACACTTCAAAAGATGATACAGCATATACCTTTTGCAAACCAGAGGATGATACTTCAGATTACTTCTGAACCCCAACGTGTAATTATGGAAGAGAGATGGGGGGACTTTCAACATGCTTCTAGTGGCAGAACTGAAGGTGGTGGGGAGAAATGTCAAGTCGGGGTTGAGGTTCAAAGTTAGGAGCTGGTTTCCAGCTCTGCAGCTGCTATAATTACACAATTCTGTACATTGGAACCATTTATCTCCTGCCAACTGTGGTAATTAATTTTGTCTTTAGTCAGTAGAAGAGGGATTGATCTTCTCTTTATGAAAAAGTTTCTCACGCAAATGTTTTCCAGTGTTGAAATGTCAAATGGCTTTTCTTCTGTCTTACAGGTATTTACTGGAATCTGAGCTCACGATTCTCTGAATCCATGACTAATGCAAGTCAGAACCAAGTTTATTGATGACGTCCATTTTCCTCCTTAAAGATCAAAGTTTTCCAATGTATATACTGATTAGAGCTCTTAAATTATCTCTAAGCCTATTTGCATGTAATGCAAGAATCGCTACCTATGCAGGTAAGTACCTGTTAGTTGCACAAACAAGAAATATAATCTTTTGCAGGCTTACATTTTCTTTTTAAAACCTTCTTATACATTTATAGTTCCAATGCTTAACAGAATCATTTAACCCAAGTACATCCCAGTGGCCTTGTAAAGTTAAGTTAGCATTTAAAAGGGGCTTGTCACTGGGCAGCTTTATGTCATTTCCAGAAAACTTGGGTCATACCTTCGAATGTTCTACCTCCCAAAGCTCAATTGGTTTAATATGAGAGCGTTTTGATGTAGTTTTCCTGCAGAGTGTGGAGATATGATTGTTAAAAAAGAGTGAGAGAGAGAGAGAAGTAGGGAGAAGAATTTTAAAGGACATGGGGAAATATCTATGAGCTCAGTTATCATCTGTACTTTGGTTTGTACAGAAAATCCCTGTGAATTAAAGGCAGTATATCATTTTCATTTGATTTTTTTCTTGACTGTTTAAAGTTTTTGAACTGCAGCTATAAAAGATTGCAACAGTTGAGCAAAACTGGAATTCACCTATGAATTTATCCTAAAAAATCAGATGAATCAAACAATATGGGTGATAGGCACAATGGATTGGGCTCGAGGATGATAGGGAAATTTGAGAGTGGCTGGGGAGGAGAGAGTGTGATGAGAAGATAAAATTGAGGAAAAGTTTAGTTTCGCATTTTTTCCCTAAAAATTTCAGTTAATTTCATGTACCCTTCTATCCAGTTTGGTATTGAAATTTCAGACCTGGAAGAGGCTTTAACGGTGACCATTTCAGTGTTTGTACTTCTCCAACAATTATTAATGTGAATATGAATCTCTTGGGGATCTTGTTAAAATGCAGATTCTAATTCAGGAGGTCTGGGTGGGGGCTTGAGATTCTGCATTTCTAAAATGCTTCCTGGAACCACATTTTGAATACAAAGGGTCTTACCCTGTCTCTACTTCTCCATCAATTTACAGATGACATAGCAACGGCTAGAGATACTGAGTTTCTCAAGGCCACTCAGCTACTTAGTGGCAAGGGTGTGAGGAGAACCAGGTCTTCTGGCCCCCCAGTCCAATATTTTTTTGCACAGAACCAGAATTTTCCAGTCTGGTTCTGTTGACAGAAAGCTATAAAAATCTTGATGCTCTTTGCAGAATATCCTTAAACACTTAAGTGCTCAATTCAAATCACACCTGTGTGCTAAATCAGATAGCATCTTATAATAGACTCTAGCAAAAGAGGTCTATTATTTAATTTTAGCAGTGAACACGTTGTTTAGCACAAGAACAGGCCCAGAGTTTATGCATCCTGAAGTTTACATAATTTGAGTTCTCTTTAAGAAAAGTATCCAAAGTTACAAATACAAATTCATGTGAAAGTTAATATTTATTTAGAATGAGAGAAGAAATCCCAACAAGTAATGGGAGCACTGGAAATTTATGCCTCTGTCTTCTGAGATCCCTTTAGGATATTTACCAGAAATATTTATAAAGAATGCTTCCTACTTGTAGCCTGGAATTTACTCCCAATACTTTGAAGATCCTGTGCCAGTGAGTGGTCCTGAAGCTTAACATTCATTAACTTCATTGTAAAGCTGCATCTCGTCTGAGGTAAAGTTTAAGAATCTATAAATCTATAAAGTGGGCTACTGGGGGCTTGGGTGATGTTCTAAGAGTCCCTAAGACCCATTCCAAACCCATTTCATGGAGGGGGTAATCAGTGTACTCATCCTCAACAAGATTAGACCTCTTGAGATTGTTATCTAGACATATTTTACTGTTCGTATCATAAAGGGTATTATGTCAATGCTCGATCAGCTTCACTGCCTACCTGGAAGGCAGAAAGAGAGGCAAGAGACGGTCAGTCAACTCCAGCAGATGTGCTAGCTTTAGAACTTTCTTGCATCTGAGCTCCACTTTTCTACTGTATTCTTTTATCATTACTTAGACCATCCCAGTTATGACCCAGTTTTTGCTCCTTTGCTAACGTTCAACACTTTAGGTCAGCAGGATATTTATAAAAGTCGCCAAAACTGTATTAAACCATAAAACGTATAACCAAAATATTGCCAAAGCATATGACCAAAACAATATGTGTGTGTTACAGTGTTTCTGAATGGTCTCAGAATTTCCTATTCTGAATTTAAAACATTTTAAGTTTACTTTTTTAATACACAAAACTGTTTCCAAAGACATTTGCTGTGTTTTATTTTCATATGGTAGATATTCCCCCTTGTACTGCAGTTTAGCATAGTTTCAGCACAAAAATATGATTAAGCTAAAATTAGCAAAGAGCATAATGGATGTTAAAAACCATCTGAGAGAAAAAGTTAAGAGCATTGCACATTTCTTTGCTATTGATATTATATGATGAATCATAATAACACATTTCAAGTCCTTAATCTTGTCTGTTTGTGTTTATTTAACTGGGATATGTAGTTTTGTTATTTCAGTGTTTATGCCAGTTAATGGTGGATGCTGTTGCACATATATATATATAATTGATTTACAGATGAGAATGATTTATTTAAACTAGACAAACACCCACATTAATTTATGTTATGGAAATCAGCTTTGATTTTCTTTTTGTAGCCAACTTGGACAAAAAATTCTGGTGAATCATTTAGTCTCAGAGTTTGCTTTATGAGCGTTTTTCTCTGGGAAAAGAAGGGGGGACCTTCTGCTAAATTGGGGATCTGGGCAACCAAGCATCTCTAGGAGGAACAAAGAAAAAGAACAGAGGGGCTAATTGTTTAATTAGTAAATGTCTGCTTGGTTAATGACATATTAATGAGTTTTTAAGACCGTCATATCATTTACCATAAAAGACCCATGTGCCTATCCCTGGATGTACTGTATAATTAAGTAATGTGGCCCAGAGGAGTTAATCATTTAAAACCCTGTCATCTTTCTCAAGTTTGCAGATAGAAAAGCCAGCACAGAAGGCACCTGCCAGGTAGAGTCAGGGTGGCACATAATTTTGAACTAAATTGTCTCTCTGCAACAGTTACACAGTCAGACATCTGCCCAGAAGCAGAATTTTTTTTTCTTTTGACAACTGAGAGAACTACTAAGATACTGCTGTTTGCTCCTTGGCATTCAGTTGTTGGCAGTGAGAGTGTGAGTTTGCAGAATGGGGGCCATTCGAGCTGTTTTTGAGTACTTAAAAGAGTAGAGAGGCTCAGAGGACTTTATGATTCTAGAATTGCACAACCAATATGGTAGCCACTTGCCACATGTAGCCATTTAAATTTAACTAAAATGAAGTAAAATCAGAAGTTCATTTTCTAAATCACATTAACCATATGTCCAGTGCTCAATAGCCACATGTGGCTAGTGGCTATTTTATCGGCGGCATAGATCTAGAACATTCCCACCATCACAAAGAGCTCTCTTGGTGCTGAATGCAAATGGTGGGAGCTGGTAGGACAATAGGGAACAGCATTCACCTGCTTACTTCTACTTCCATCTCTCAGAGCTGAAAAGAGCATGCATTCTGCAAACCCTGGAAGGTCAGCCCAGTCTGACACGACTGGTTCACATCCTCTTTTTGTGGGGGCAGGATCCACATCCGAACACTTGTAGCCATTTGTTTAGACTAGAGAGTGAAAATTGACCTCACCACAGAGCACACAATTTGGGGACTAAAAATGATGCCCCTATTGGTAAATTATAGAGCTTAGGACCATGATGAGTGCTATGGAATTTTCAAGTCCAGCTCCTTGTTCTAACCTGCTTCACTCAGATCGTCGGGATCTGCTCATTTCACATCAGCAAAATCGAGTATAATTTAGAGACTGCAGTTCCACAGCTCCTGCATATGACACTGTGGTTTTCCCTTGAGTTACATTCTGTGTCTAGAAACATTTGGATGTCTTAATTTTCTTGGACCTTCCGCATAAATAAGAGTTGTCCAAATGGGTTATTTTAAACAATTTACACACCATTTCCCTCTGCCTTACCATCTGATTTTCATTAATGCCTCCTTGTGTCAGCCCCTCTTTTCTCTCTCCTCAGCCCCTGTTATTCTAAATATATTGGCTGTTTTGGGGTCATTATAAACTTAATATCCTGCAAACCGTGATTATGTATGTAAGCAAGTGCCACCTTATATGACTCCAGTTCATTCTCAGACTGGAAATGCTGAAGCCCCTCTCCTTGATCTGCTGGTAAATGCACGAGGAGTCTACCCCTCTTCAAAATTCCTTTTATAGCCCATGTCCCCTGCATTGTGAGTCTTTTGCTAGCACCGTGTAATATTGGCAATACTGTCAATGACTGTCACAACACACCCGACACATAGGCTTCTAACGCTGTAGGCTTGGAGTGCCACAAAGCTCCACAGATTCTCACAAATCACAAAAGCTTTCAAATTCCTAGGGGCCCAACATTTTCTTCATGTTATTGGCAGTGGAAGGACATCAGTCAATTCACTTTCAAAAATATAGTCTGGGAAGTCAAAGGACACAGCTTGAACATAGCTCCATGGCCAAGGGCACATCTATCCTTGTGGCTTAGAGAGATCCTGCAGGAAGTATTGCTTGAACATCAAATATGTTACCATAAAATCCACATTTTATTTCTTCTTCTTTTACATCAGGTGGGGTAGATTAGATCATTGATCACATATGTTCACTGTCTCCTCACTTCATCCATGGGAAGAGTGTAGTTTCTCTCCCTTGGGCCCTGTGACTTGTTTTGTCTCATGGTGGATGGAGTGTTCTTTCCCACCCTCGATTTGGGGCTTGGCCGTGTGTTTTACTTTGATCAGATGGATGTTATCAGATGTAATTTGAGCAGAAGCATAAACTCTGCTTGCTAAATTGGGCTTGCTATCTTGTGCTCTACCTTTCATTGCAAGAGGAATATGCATATGCTTTGAGGAGCTCTTCTAAGAGCTGGACACAACCTGAAATATAGACCCAAACTTCACTGACGCCAGCCTGCATCAACTAACCTCCAGCTGGCCTGCACATGTATGAGTGAAAAGTACATACTTATTTTTGTATGCCATTGAGATTTGGGATCAGTCCACAGATGAGACATCAGGCTTCCTTTTAATTATCCGTAGGACGATGTTGGTTGTTTGTGAAACAGTCATAGGGCAACTAGGGTTGCCCTGGCATGATTGCTTTGGTCTTTTTTGCTTTATACTTTAATGGTTATGAGACACCTGGAGCCAGAGCAAGGAATGGACTTGCCTACTCAGTCCCATCTTTCTATATTGACTGTGGTAGAGAAGTACAGGTAGATGGTTTTGAGTCAGATATGAAATGCAGAATTAGGTCATGGTCCTGGTTCTTTTAGAGCCCACAGATACTGATATGGTTGTGGTAGTCACTGGAAAAGTTTATATATGTATTATTTTCCTTCTTTTCAGGACCATGGTGCAATAGAAAGTCCCTACTCTTCTTGAAGTTATCCTTGACCAATTGTTTGGTTTGCACAATAAGTTGTAAACAGATGTATGTTATGCGTCACTTCTGGGCTGAAGCCCTGAGTACAAGTGTTCACTTTACCTTCATGTTCCTCTTGCTATTGTGACTGGCCACTTTCCACATGGTGGAGGATGGTGCCATGGAAGCCAAGTTCAGAGCTGATGGATATGTAGCATGAAATAGAATCATACATTTGTAGCTGTGCCCACTGAATATTTTTTCTTTTTTTTTCCTAAAGCACTATAACCTAACTTATCCTGACTCTTGCAATTCCTTATATCAAGATGAGTGAAATCTGGTAAAGGAGATTAGACAGATTACTATCCAAAGCAATGTGAGATAACACCCTATATATGTTTCAAAATAAATTTTATCTGAATGCTGAAAAAGGGAAATTGTTTCTGACCAAGGTGATCAGGAAAGACATGATCAAAGATGAATAACTGAGCAGTCACTTGTATATGACAAAATCTGGTTAGACAAATGGTGGTGAAAGGCATTGGAAGGAAATGAAATGGGAATGGAACATAAGAGCCCAAGGGACATTTCAAACATGGGGAGCAGACAGATGGGTCTCCAGTCAGGCCCTTTCAAGCAGGGTCACTGCACATAGCTGAGCAGACGTTCAGTGCAGCATCTTATGCTGTGGCCTTGAGTTTGGAGGCCAGCTACTAGAAAAGACCAAATAAGTAGGCCAAGGCAAAGGATGAAAGAGCCTTGAACGTCAGACAGAGAAATTTGACCTGTGTTTTGTGGGCAATGAGAATCATCGATGTTTTATGTGTAGGGAGGATGTCAGATCAAAGCAACATTTTAAGATCGTTTGAACATGTTTTACATGATGGACAAGGGGGAAAAAAGGAATTTCTAGAACTTTCTATTCCACTTGCTTTGGCTAGAAGGTCCACTGCAATGTTTGGAGAGTAAGATGGAGAGAGCCTGAAAAAAGACTCAGAAAATGGGAAAATAAAAATGAACGTGCACTTCTGGAGGGCAATGAGTATCATGTGGTTGTTAGTGCACAGACTCAGCCATTTAGAGGCTGTATAATCTTAGGCAAATTACTACTTAACCACTCTGAGCCTCAGAGTCATTATATGCAAAATGGGATAATACTAGTACACATTTCACAGACTTCTTGAGGGAAGTAAATGAGAAAATGTACTCATTCTACCTTTTAGCTCATGTGGTAAGTCCCCAGTAATTGGAAACTACTATTACTTAAAATAATGGCTGTTTTGGTTTCTTCTAAGGAGTATTACAGTATTTTTTTTCTATTAAGCATCGTTTGCTGTTTCTATGTGATTCTTCTTTAGAATAGAAAGAAGAACTTCCTCAAAATGTTAAGCTATCAAAATAAAAGGAAAAAATGCACTTTTCTGTTATTTCAATATCACTCTTCCATTAGACCAGAAATACCAAGTAAGCATGACCATCAAGGCAGTTTTTTTGTGTAGCTGGTAATTCCTTTGAAGGCCCTGAGGGAGGTTGGTAGGGAAGAATACTGAATAGGAAAGCAAACGAGATTAGGTCAGCACCCAATCTCCCTTTGGGGGGATTCGCATAACAGTTTTTGTTTGAATAAGCAAAGCTTTTGCAAAAGTTTGGTTTATTTCACACTGAATCCAAAGTTTTCTCTCTATCCTTCAGCTAATATTTTAAAAGGTAAAGCAAATATTCAAAAAGGTAAAGTGGTACTTTAAGTAAAAAGTGGAAAAATTAGTTTTCAAAAGTTAGAGAAATTCAGCAAAAATGGTAAAAAAAATAGTAAAGCTTTCTTTAGCTGTATAAACTAAACACTGGTGAGTTATAACAGTGTCTATGTGCCTTTTCTTTGTCAGGGTCTGTTGCATGGACACATATACTCCTTTCATCAAAATTAGTAGAAGTTATTATTTCGTTTTACAAATAAAGAAAGAATGATTTGATAAATTTATTTATTTATTTATTTATTTATTTATTTATTTATTTATTTATTTATATTTTTGAGAGTGAGAAAGAGCTCAAGAGCGTGTGAGCAGGGGAGGGGCAGAGGGAGAAGAGAGAGATAATCCCAAGCAGTCTTCACGTTCAGCGCGGAACCCCTCATGGGGCTCGATCTCACCACCCTGAGATTATGATCTGAGACAAAATCAAGAGTTGGATGCCCAACTGATTGAGCCACCAGGTGCCCTAAGATTTAATAAATTTAAAAGGCTGAAATAAAAATACGATTTCATTCATTCATTAAACACAGATTTATGATTGCTTACTTTATAGCACTGTTCAAAATATTGTGATATAACTTTGACCAAGACATAGATCCTAATTTCCAACAACTTGAAGCTTAGCAGGGAAAAAATAAGTAAAAAAGGAAATAGTGTGAAGAGGGCTTTGATAGCCATACTCCCAAGGAAAGTCTCCTTGAATGCAATGACGTCAAGGTTAAACCTTGCTGGGGGTTAAGTATTAGCATCTGCTAGGGCAAGAGGGCAGGACACCAGGGGAAAGGTCTCCCATTCCTTGCCACCTTAACCCTCTACCACAACCATCTTGATCTGAGGCATTATTATTGTCATCTCTGGCTTGGTGTCCCTGTTTCTGGCTCTGTACCCTAAGTCTATCTTAATGCTACCAGAGTGATCCTGTTAAATATAGGTCAGATCAAGTCACACTGCTTAAAGCTTCCTATGGTTTCTACTCATTCAGGAAAATTAAGAGTCCAGTCTATTTATCTTATATGGTTTTACTGAATCTAATACCTTCTTCTTCCGTTCAGTTCCTAGCACCAGTAACTCTCTGATCTCACCTTCCATGGTTCTTCCCCCTCCTCATTCTGGTATACAAGTTTCTTTGCTGTTCCTAGAGCATATACATGTTCCTAGAGCATGATCACACCCCAGGACCTTTGCACACACTAGTCTTTTCTGCTTACAATGTTCTTCTTTCTGACCTCCTTAAGGTCTTTACTTAAATGTCACCTTCGTGGTCAAGTACCCCAAATCCCACTTATGTAAGGTTGTTACCAATCCTTCTAACCATCCCAGTTTTCCCTACATCCTTTTTGTCTGATTTACCACTTATCACACCTACATTTTATTTAATTCACCTTGTTTATTTTCCATCTCCCTCCCCTAGTAAGTTCCACAAGGGAAGGTGTGTTTGTTTGCTCACTGCTGGATCTGCACTGTTGACAATACTGCCTGACACAGAATGGTTTCCCACTAAGTATTTCTTGGCTAAATAAATGAGTACATCTGTGACTGGAACAGTTACAAATGCCTTCTGAGATGAGCTTTCATTTCTTTATGAGTACAAAGAGGAAACATTGGTGTTTTCTGGGTGTCACTGGTATAATAGGGTTAGCCTAAAAGGTAACCACAAATTCAAAGTGATACTAAATGTTATAACCTAAGGGGTGTGCAGGTAAAATCCAGGAAGTTCAGGTCAATAATTATTACTCTGAAAGCCAAAAATAGGAGTCAAATACCGAAATCATTATTCAGATGGGTAAGAGGTTTTAATAAATATAAAATGCCAGGCCCATACTAAGTTCTTTATTCTTGGTAGTTTCTTTGCTTCCTTTTCATAGCAGAATACAAAATTCATTTGCAGTCTTCTTAAAGTCTTATCAATAAACTCTATGACCCCTCTCAGTGAGGCTCTGATGCTTCTTCTCCTCTAGCTAGAACTCATCTTTGTAATTTACCCAAAGTGGCTTTCGTAGAAAAACAACAATTTACTGGCTCACTTCATTAACAAATATTATGGTAGGATTATTTAACCCTGGTCTGGATCTAGGAGCTCAAAGGATACCAGCAGAACTCAGTTTTCCACCACCTCACAGCTCTTGCCTCCCATGGCCTGGTCTTAGTCTCAGACAGTTGTTGTCCTCATGGTGACAAGATGGCTGCAGTAGTAGAAGCCTAACTACCTTTGAGTTGGCAGCAAAGAGAAAGTCACTTCTCTAGTACTGCTGTCAAGACCTGAGACTCGCTCTGATTTGACCAGCTTGAGTGACTTGCCACCATGGTCCAGGTCTAGGGAAAATGTGACATAGTGATTGGCTCCCCTGTGGGTCAACACTCAGATCATATGAACTGATGATGAGTCAGAGGCCAGCACAAATCAGTGTCTGTGCCAGAATAAGGTCACTGGGACACTTGGAGGGCAAACCACATACTTCCTGCTTCCTTCTAGAATTTTCTGTAGGTATTTTAGCAATCAGTCCTTTCATTTTATAGGAAAACTACTAAAATGATAGCACCTAGGATGACACATTTTGTCTATTTTACACTAAGTTCGCCATATTTTAAGAATATTAGTCATAACATATAAACATCAGAAGTTGCTAAACAGATAATTTTAGAGCTATTATGATGTGAGATTTTATTTATTTTTTATTTTTTTAAGGATTTTATTTATTTGAGAGAGAGAGAGAGAGCGAGAGAGAGTACGAGCAGGGGGGAGAGGGAGGAGCAGACTCCCTGCTGAGCAGGGAGCCCAATGTGGGGCTCGATTCCAGGACCCTGGGACCATGACCTGAGCCAAAGGCAGACACTTAACCGACTGAGCCACCCAGGTGCCCCACCAACGTGAGATTTTAAATTAAGGTTTTTCTTAATGGGAATTTCTCTGATGATGATGATAGATAGATGACAGAGAGATAGAGAGATAATACCTCTATACGGGTACTTTGTGCCAGGCAATTTTAAAAACCATAACCCCCACCCCATACACACAGATATATATTTTTAAAATTTACTCAGTCCTCACAACAGCCTTACAATAATTGCAGTTTTATCCTCATTTTTCTTCCACAAGGAAAGTCTTTGTTTACAAATCTTTTTTTCTTCTTGACAAAGGGATAACCTCTACGAGGAAATGAAGAATTGTAGAGAAATCAATTAGAGAAATCCTAAGATATATATATCTTAAGATATATCAAAGAGCAACAAGACCCTGTTTCAGGGTCACCTCAGCTGCCAAACTCCGATCTTTTGGTATTTACCCAACACCCTCAGTGATTCCCCAGAAGTGCCTGGACACCCTGCAGTTTGTAGACAAACACCTGGGAGGAAAGACGTCTGTATATGATTTAATCAGCCATTCCTAAAACTACTGAGTCTGATGCTTTCTAGGCATGTGCACTTGTCTTTGGGAATGAGAACTAAAACTGTGGGTAAAGTATGCAGCCAAATAATCCAAAGCACCAAACACTGATAAGCCATTTAACAAAGTGACAGTGTTTCTCTCCTTGTTTTTGGCAGTGTGTTTTATTATCCTGCTCCCTCATGTTTCAACACTTCTCTCCATGATCTAAAATCAAGAAAAGAAGTTAAAAGTTTTCAGAATAATCCCAAACTGAAGAAATCATAAGTGAGATAATTATACCAGCCTCAGTGGCTGTCTCTACTAGGAGCCGGTTCAATGATTTGTGGTATTCACACAAAGGGAACATATTTTGCATGACTCGACTTCCAAACAGTGATTATCCCTTGCAGGCTGTTTGTTTTTCCAAGTGGTCCTGCTGATTAGAGGCTCTGAGTGAAATCTGTGGCGGTTGATAACCTAGCTACCTTGGCTTTCTGCTACATTAAACCCTTTTGGTCTGCTTTAAATAGGCAGCGCTAATGCCTATGGACTTTCTCTGCCTTCAGAAGCTGGATTTCTTTGCCAAGAATTTACTTCTTGCAGATCTTCAAGAAGTATATGATACGCATTGGCAGTGTTAATATAAGAATGCAACTTTTGAGATTACGAAGTCTCAGTAGAATATCATGTATTCCTTGATTTTGTGGTTGAATTTTCCAGTAATTCAGTGAGTAGTTAATGAATGTTATTCATCATCACCATCTTCAACACGATTGATGTAACATCCCTCAAATGCTATGTCAAAGCATAAGAGTCCCATTTGGTGCCCCATATTGGAGAGTAGGGTAAGGTGGAAAAAAATGCCAGGGTAGAACATGCTTCAGAAATGTTTGTAGATTCAAAACTCACATCAGCATATCAAAGCTTTAAAGCATCATTTAGCACCTCTAAGTTATTTATCCAGGAACACCTTTCTTTTCCCCATGTGACAGCCTTTATCTGTTCTTGGAACTTAATTCCTGTAGAGCACACACTGCAAAATGCTAATTTTATGAATGCTTATTTGAGCCACGTGTGGGTCCTGTTTGCTGGATGCTCACCTCTGTATCATTGTAGGGTACAGGGGATTCAGTATTTGCAAAAAGACAATACAAATGTAGGTTTTTGATCTTGTTTTCCTTGCTCTCAGCCAGGGGTCAGGAAAAGGCTATGTAATGGGCCACATAGTAAATATTTTTTGGCTTTGTTGGCCAAGTGGTCTCTTCCACAACTACTCAGGCCTACCGTTGCAGCACGGAAGCAGCCCCAGCCAATAGGAAGCATGAATGAGGATGACTGAAATGTGGATTTCATATAATTTTCATGTGTCAAGAAATCTGCTTTTTCCCCAACATTTAAAAATATAAAAATCATTCTTAGTTCACAGGCTGTGCAAAAACTCAACAGATTGGATTTGGCCAATGGACCAGTTTGCTGACCTCTGCTCTAAACCCAGATTGGTAAAGGAGATGATGTCTATGTTTCTACCTACACGATGCAGATGTATCTTCTGTATTGTTTTTTTTTTTTTTTTTTAACTTTCCGTTTGTCCTTTTTAAAAAATTCTGGAGGGGCCCCAGTGTGGCTCAGTCAGTTAAATGTCCTACTTTCAGTTTTGGCTCAGGTCATGATCTCACGGGTTGTGGGATCAAGCCCCACATCGTGTCCCTGCTCAGCGGAGACTCTGCTTGAAAGATTCTCTCCCTCTGCTCCTCCCCACCCCTCTCCAAATAAATAAATAAATCTTAAAATTAAAGAAAAAGAAAAAAATTCTGGAAAAGAAGCAAGTTTGTAGATTTTTTAATTTGTAAATCTACCCATCCCTCAATGCTCCATGTAAGTCCTAAAGTTCAGTTAAGGTTTCCCTTTACAGTTTATTTCATGTGGACCTCTTTCTACCCGGAACTCTTCAAAACAATGCCCACTTGGGCCACACCAGTCCAATTTCTCCTTTGATACTTTGTAGTGCTTTTTGCTCTGCTACCTACATTTCAAAGAATAAAGGTTTTGTAGTCTGGAGATTTCTTTTTAAAGCCCTTTTAGGGCAGAGATCTATTTGATATTACTTTAGAGCAACCCTCCTGAACCAAAGCACTGCATATTGTGCATTGATTGAAGGATCAATCAACATACCGATAGGAAAGTAGACGATGTACAAATCATACAAGAATGTAGGGATATTGTACGTATATTTTTAGAGTTAACACTCAATTGTCTGTGTTTTCAGTGTATGGCAAATAGTAATTTATGGGCGGTAGTAGTAGGAATGTTATTATGTTTAGAGTAGTATGATTTATTCTCAGGTATACATCTAATGAAGAGGAATTGGCCTGACTTTTCTTTTCATTCAATCATTATTCATACATACATTCATTCATTCTATAAATTCTTATCAATTTCCAGTACTATAGGTCCCAATATCAAAGCATATCTGAGTGTTATTCTTGTTGCCAAAATGTGACATCGACTCTGGATCCAGCTTCTGCTGAGTCAGCATCTGAAACATCTCTTTCATCAGCTCTATCCTCACCTTACCCTACCCCTACTCCTGTCCCTGTAAGACCCTCATTATCACTTGACTCAACTATTGGTCTATCCATGTCTTCCATCTTGTACATGGTTGTCAGAGTGACATTTTTTTATACAATAAAACTTATCATTAAGCTATTGCTAGTTTCCTACTTATAACTCTTTAATGATCCCCATAACCCACAAGATGTAGACTTCTCAGGATGTGTGAGACCTCCCATGAAAAGGCCCTAGCCTCCCTCCCTAGTTTCATATGTTAGAGTGCTCCGGTGGCTATAACAAAGTACCACAGACTGGGGGGCTGAAACAACAGAAATTTATTTCTCACGGTTTTGGAGACTGGAAGTTCAAGATCAAGGTGTCAGCAAGTTGCTTTCTCCTGAGGCCTCTCTCCTTGTCTTTCAGATGCCTTCTCCCTGTGTCTCCACAAGGCTTTTGCCTGGTGTGTATGTATCCCTGGTGTCTCCCTGTGCGTCCTAATCTATTCTTATAAGGACCCAAGTCATACTGGATTAGGGTCCCTGCAAATAGCTTCATTGTACCTTAATCACCTCTTTCAAAGCTCTGTCTCCAAATAGAGTCACAGTCTAAGGTGCTGGGGGTTAGGGCTCCAACATATGAAGACACAATTCATCCCATACCACGTGTCTAACATTCTTCCTCCTCCTCGATTAGCATCATCCATGTCTCATATTTCCTCTACTGAATAAAGAGTTCCATACCTCAAGCTTCGTTCCATCTGTTTCCTTTATATGAGAGATTTTCTTCCTATTCTAGACTCAATGAACACTGATAATATTTCAAAGTTTAATTTAGACATAAACCTCTCATTATTGTCTTTCCTGACTCCTGGTGTCTATGGGGACTTTCAAGTATAACACCTGAGACATGCGTTATACTAATATGGGTTCCCCTGTGCCCTGAACCTAAAGTGTCAGCCAGAGTCCATGCTTCTACTCAATGGAATGAGTAGATGAATGTCATTTAATGTCATTTAAATGAATGACATAAAATTTTGCTGACTTTTTAATTTTATTTATTTATTTTTAAAGATTTTACTTTTTATTTATTTATTTTAGAGAGAGAGAGTGAGTGGGGAGGAGGAGAGGGGGAGGGAGAGGGAGAAGAATCCAAAGCAGACTCTACAGTGAGCACAGAGCTGATGCAGGGCTTGATCTCATGACCCTGAGATCATGACCTGAGTCCAAACCAAGAGCCAGAAGCTTAACCGGTTGAGCCACCCGGGCGCTGTGACTTTAATTTTATGTGATTGGATAAATTGTTAGATAATAAGCAACAGAAATGCTGTAATACCTGGATTATACAAGCAATATCTATACCTATACTACCAAGACAAATTGAAGAAATTTAAAGTGCAGTCAGATGTTACCTGAGAACCCTCAAAGTTAGCATTCTAGGTACTGCCTAGGAGTGGACACAAGTTGAACCAGAAAACTTAGTTTCAGCTAAACTGTTATTCTCTTAGTTTTATTCACAAGAAGAGGATTTGAGTAAAAGTTTTGCTTTTTTAATCACTTAAAAATGTTCTGGAGTCTGTTTTCCTTCCTTTTTCCCCCCCCCCTTACTGAGAAAATAGGAATTATTCTTATTCTATGTTAGACTTTTACTTGGTTTCTTGGGACTCAATTTCGAGATAGAAAACCTCAAAGACAAATTGTACCTATTTCCTACTGAAATACATAGCAACTTCCTGTAGAGGCTCATGGACAGATGGGAACTGGAAGAATTCTTATAAAATTCTCATATATTTAGCAAGATTAGACAACTATTTAAGATACTGCTTTTTTTTTCATAGATGTTAGACCAGCAAAATTGATCCAGATCCACATGACAATAGATACTTAGATACCCCACTCCACAGGTTGTTCTGAGCCTTTCTCTGTTTACTGAAATGTTAATTTTTTTTTTAATTAACCATGAATTAGAGTTTAGTAGCAACTATAGCAAACTCTAAACAAGGATGATGAACTAATGCCCCTCAAAGGAGAGAAAGCCCCTGCCTGCTGGTATGACTCTATCCTGGTAGTTACCTACGTGTCTTTGGAAGATTCTCACATCATGCCATTAAAAATGGCAATGCGATACACCTACCTGATGGTTTTGTCCCTTGGTTAGGTTTTTTTTTTTTCTTTTCCTTTTTTATCGTGTTATGTTAATCACCATACATTACATCATTAGTTTTTTTAAACTTTTTTATTGTTATGTTAATCACCATACATTACATCATTAGTTTTTGATATAGCATTCCCATGACTCACTGTTTGTGTATAACACCCAGTGCTCCATTCAGTACGTGCCCTCTTTAATACTCATCACGAGGCTAACCCATTCCCCAACTCCTTCCCCTCTAGAACCCTCAGTTTGTTTCTCAAAGTCCATAGACTCTCATGGTATGTCTCCCCCTCTGATTTTCCCCCCTTCATTACTCCCTTCTTACTATCTTCTTTTTTTTAAACATATATTACTTGTTTCAGAGGTACAGGTCTGTGATTTAACAGTCTGACACAATTCATAGCATTCACCAAAGCACATACCCTCCCCAATGTCTATCACCCAGCCACCCCATCCCTCCCACCCCCCACCACTCCAGCAACACTCAGTTTCTTTCCTGAGATTAAGAATTCCTCATATCAGTGAGATCATATAATACATGTCTTCCTCTGATTGACTTATTTCGCTCAGCATAATACCCTCCAGTTCCATCCACATTGTTGCAAATGGCAAGATTTCATTCCTTTTGATGGCTGCATAATATTCTACTCTGTGTGTGTGTGTGTGTGTGTGTGTGTGTATGTGTGTATCACATCTTCTTTATCCATTCATCTGTCGATGGACATCTAGGCTCTTTCCATAGTTTGGCTATTGTGGACATTGCTGATATAAACATTGGGGTGCACATACCCCTTCAGATCACTACATTTGTATCTTTGGGGTAAATAACCAGTAGTGCAATTGCTGAGTCATAGGGCAGCTCTATTTTCAACTTTTTGAGGAACCTCCATACTGTTTTCCAGAGTGGCTACACCAGCTTGCATTCCCACCAACAGTGTAGGAGGGTTCCCCTTTCTCCGCATCCCCACCAACATCTGTCGTTTCCTGACTTGTTCATTTTAGCCATTCTGACTGGTGTGAGGTGGTATCTCATTGAGGTTTTGATTTGGATTTCCCTGATACCAAGTGATGTTGAACACTTTTTCATGTGTCTTTTGGCCATTTGGATGTCTTCTTTGGAAAAATGTCTGTTCATGTCTTCTGCCCATTTCTTGATTGGATCATTTGTTCTTTGGGTGTTGAGTTTAAGAAGTTCTTTATAGATTTTGGATACTAGTCCTTTCTCCGATATGTCATTTGCAAATATCTTCTCTCATTCTGTCAGTTGTCTTTTGGTTTTGTTGACTGTTTCTTTTGCTTTGCAAAAGCTTTTTATCTTGATGAAGTCCCAATAGTTCATTTTTGCCCTTGCTTCCCTTGCCTTTGGTGATGTTTCTAGGAAGAAGTTACTACAGCTGAGGTCAAAGAGGTTGCTGCCTGTGTTCTCCTTTAGGATTTTGATGGACTCCTGTCTCACGTTGAGGTCTTTCAACCATTTGGAGTCTATTTTTGTGTGTGGTGTAGGGAAATGGTCCAGTTTCATTCTTCTGCATGTGGCCATCCAATTTTCCCAACACCATTTGTTGAAGAGACTTTTTTCCATTGGACATTCTTTCCTGCTTTGTCAAAGATGAGTTGACCATAGAGTTGAGGGTCCATTTCTGGGCTCTCTATTCTGTTCCATTGATCTATGTGTCTGTTTTTGTGCCAGTACCATAATGTCTTGATGATGACAGCTTTGTAATAGAGCTGGAAGTCCGAAACTGTGATGTCGCCAGCTTTGCTTTTCTTTTTCAACATTCCTCTGGCTATGAGGGGTCTTTTCTGGTTCCATACAAATTTGAGGATTATTTGTTCCATTTCTTTGAAAAAAGTGGATGGTATTTTGATGGGGATTGCATTGAATGTGTAGATTGCTCTAGGTAGCATTGACATCTTCACAATATTTGTTCTTCCAATCCATGAGCATGGCACGTTTTTCCATTTTTTGTGTCTTCCTCAATTTCTTTCATGAGTATTTTATAGTTTTCTGAGTACAGATTCTTTGCCTCTTTGGTTAGATTTATTCCTAGGTATCTTATGGTTTTGGGTGCAATTGTAAATGGGATTGACTCCTTAATTTTCTTTCTTCTGTCTTGTTGTTGGTGTATAGGAATGCCACTGATTTCTGTGTACTGATTTTATATTCTGCCACTTTACTGATTTCCTGTATGAGTTCTAGCAGTTTGGGGTGGAGTCTTTGGGGTTTTCCACATAAAGTATCATATCATCTGCAAAGAGTGAGAGTTTGACTTCTTCTTTGCCAATTCAGATGCCTTTTATTTCTTTTTGTTGTCTGATTGCTTTGGCTAGGACTTCAAATACTATGTTGAATAGCAGTGGTGATAGTGGATATCCCTGCTGTGTTCCTGACCTTAGGGGGAAAGCTCTCAATTTTTCCCTATTGAGAATGATATTTACTGTGGGTTTTTCATAGATGGCTTTTATGATATTGAGGTATGTACCCTCTATGCCTATACTCTGAAGAGTTTTGATCAAGAAAGGGTGCTGTACTTTGTCAAATGCTTTTTCTGCTTCTATTGAGAGGATCATATGTTTCTTGTTCTTTCTTTTATTAATGTATTGTATCACATTGATTTGTGGATGTTGAACCACCCTTGCAGCCCAGGGATAAATCCCACTTGGTTGTGGTGAATAATCCTTTTACTGTACTGTTGGATCCTATTGGCCAGTATTTTGGTGAGAATTTTTGCATCCATGTTCATCAGGGATATTGGTCTGCAATTCTCCTTTTTGATGGGATCTTTGTCTGGTTTTGGGATCAAGGTAATGCTGGCCTCATACAATGAGTTTGGAAGTTTTCCTTCCATTTCTACTTTTTCGAATAGTTTCAGAAGAATAGGTGTTAATTCTTCTTGAAATGTTTGGTAGATTTCCCTGGGAAGCCATCTGGCCCTGGGCTTTTGTTTGTTGGGAGATTTTTGATGACTGCTTCAATTTCCTTAGTGTTTATGGGTCTGTTCAGGTTTTCTATTTCTTCCTGGTTAAGTTTTGATAGTTGATACATCTCTACGAATGCATCCATTTCTCCCAGGTTATCTAATTTGCTGGCATATAGTTGCTCATAATATGTTCTTATAATTGTTTGTATTTCTTTGCTGTTGGTTGTGATCTCTCCTCTTTCATTCATGATTTTGTTGATTTGGGTCATTTCTCTTCTCTTTTTGATAAGTCTGGCCAGGGGTTTCTCAATCTTGTTAATTCTTTAAAAGAACCAGCTCATAGTTTTGTTGATCTGTTCTACTGTTCTTTTGGTTTCTATTTCATTGATTTCTGCTCTGATCTTTATTATTTCTCTTCTCCTGCTGGGTTTAGGCTTTATTTGCTGTTCTTTCTCCAGCTCCTTTAGGTGTAGGGTTAGGTTGTATATTTGAGACCTTTCTTGTTTCTTGAGAAAGGCTTGTATTACTATATACTTTCCTCTTAGGACTGCCTTTGCTGCATCCCAAAGATTTTGAACAGTTGTGTTTTCATTTTCAATTTTCCATGAATTTTTTAAATTCTTCTTTAATTTCCTGGTTGACCCATTCATTCTTTAGTAGGATGCTCTTTATCCTCCATGTACTTGAGTTCTTTTGACTTTCCTCTTGTGATTGAGTTCTAGTTTCAAAGCATTGTGGTCTGAAAATAGGCAGGGAATGATCCCAGTCTTTTGGGACCGGTTGAGACCTGATTTGTGACCTAGGATGTGATCTATTCTGGAGAATGTTTCATGGGCACTAGAGAAGAATGTGTATTCTGTTGCTTTGGGATGGAATGTTCTGAATATATCTGTGAAGTCCATTTGGTCCAGTGTGTAGGCCTGGTTTTGTGTTTGTAAATTCCTTTAGTTTTTGTTTGTCCTGGAAGCTTTTTATCTCTCCTTCTATTTTCAATGACCGCCTAGCTGGATAGAGTATTCTTGGCTGCCTATTTTTCTCATTTAGTGCTCTGGATATATCCTGCCAGTCCTTTCTGGCCTACCAGGTCTCTGTGGATAGGTCTGTTGCCAATCTAATGTTTCTACCCTTGTAGGTTACATATCTCTTCTCCCGAGCTGCTTTCAGGATTTTCTCTTTGTCTGTGAGACTCGTAAGTTTTACTATTAGATGTCAGGGTGTTAACTTATTTTTATTGATTTTGAGGGGGGTTCTCTGTGCCTCCTGGATTATGATGCCTGTTTCCTTCCCCAAATTAGGGAAGTTCTCTGCTATAATTTGCTCTAATATACCTTCTGCCCTTCTCTTTCTTTCTTCTTCTTCTGGGATCCCAATTATTCTAATATTGTTTCATCTTATGGTATCACTTATCTCTCAAATTCTGCCCCATGATCCAGTAGTTGTTTATTTCTCTTTTTCTCAGCTTCTTTATTTTCCATCATTTGGTCTTTTATATTACTAATTCCCTCTTCTGTCTCATTTATCCTAACAGTTAGAGCCTCCATTTTTTATTGCACTTCATTAATAGCCTTTTTGATTTTGACTTGGTTAGATTTTAGTTCTTTTATTTCTCCAGAGAGGGTTTCTCTAATATCTTCCATGCTTTTTTCAAGCCCAGCTAGTATCTTTAAAATCATCATTCTGAACTCTAGTTCCGACATTGTAGTAATGTCTGTATTGATTAGGTCCCTGGCAGTCAGTACTGCCTCTTGTTCTTTTTTTTTTTTTTTTTGAGGTAATTTTTTCCATCTTGTCATTTTGTCCAGAGGACAATAGATGAATTAGAGAATAAAATGCTAACAGGATAACAACGACCCCAGAAAAATATACCCTAAACAAATCAGAAGAGATCTGAAACCGGGGGAAAAGAAAGGGAAAGAAAGCAAAAAGAAAAACAAAAGGAAAAGTTAAAGATAAAAAAAAGATAAAGATAAAAAAAAGAAAGAATATGATCAAATATGAGCAGGCTGGTGCATAGATCAGTGCCACACACTAGATTTTGGGCATATTTTGGTCTATTAGAAGAAAGTGCCTCCCAAAATTTTAAAGAAAGAAAAACTTATATATGTGCAAAAATAAGGGTAAATATGATGAAGGGATGGAATATGACTGTAAAGATGAAAATTATAAAAGATTTTATAAAGGAAGTGATAAAATAAGACAGTTGAAAAAAGAAAGAAGAGGAATTAAAAAATAAAAAAAGGGAGAGAATGTGATCACGCAGGAGACCAGAACAAAGCCATACACTAGAGATTTAGGGTATATTTTGGTTTGTTAGAATAAACTCTATTCCAAAATTTTAAAGAGAGAACAACTTACATATATACCAAAAATAAGGTTAACTACTATGAAAGGATAGAATATGACTCTAAAAATGAAAAATAAAAAAGATTTTTTAAAAACAGGATTGATAAGATATTGGTTGAAAAAGGGAAAAAAATTCACAAAAAAAATGAAAAAGAAAAAAGAAGAAAATTAAAAAAATTAACTTTGAAGGACTAAAGAATCAGGGAAAAAAGCCATGAATTCTTTGTGCAGTATTTCCCTAGCTCTGGAGTTCTGCCGTTCTCATTGATCGGTAAACTTGGTCTTGGCTGGCTGTTCTCGCTGATCTTCTGGGGAGGGGCCTGTTGCCGTGGTTTCCAGAAGTCTTTGCCGGAGGCGGAATTGCCCCGCCCTTGCCCGGTCGGGGCTAAATAATCTGCTCGGGTTTGCTCTCGGGAGCTTTTGTTCCCTGCGAGCTTTCCGTACAGCTTTGGAGGTGGAGAGTGAAAATGGCAGCCTCCCAATCTCCGCCCCGGAGGAGCCGAGAACTCAGGGCCCCGCTCCTCAGTGCGCCCCCAGAGAGAAGCCGTCAGTCACTCCCGTCTCCCCGGTCTCCGGCCACACTCCGTGCTCACCTGGCCTGTGACTGCGTGTTTCTATCTCTGGCACCCGACCCTGGGTGGAGTCTCCAAACCCAGCAGATCCCTGCGGTGCACTCCCATGCGGCTCCTCCCGGGGGAGGAAGGTGAGTCTCCCCGGATCTGCCACTTGTTGGGTCCCTGCTGGAGGAGCAAGGGCCTAACTGTGCCGCGGATCATGGTTTATGGCAACCCCGAGCTGAGAGCCCGCGCCTGGGCTCCGCCTCTGCAGCCAGCTTCCCCGCTCTGATACCTGGGAGCTCTGCCACACTCAGGCGCCCCCGGTCTTTCTGTGACCCCAAGGGTCCTGAGACCACACTGTCCCGGAAAGTTCCACCCCCCGCTCAGCCACTGGAGTGACGTCCCTCAGTGGAGCAGACTTCTAAAAGTTCTGATTTTGTGCTCCGCGGCTCTGTCACTTGCCAGATGTGGCCGACGGAGGCCCCCTCCCCTGCCGTCTATCCTCCCGAATATCGCCTTGGATTCACTTCTCTGCATGTCCTACCTTCCAGAAAGTGGTCGCTTTTCTGTTCAGAGAGTTGTTGCTATTCTTTTCTTTGATCTCCTGTTGAGTTCGTAGGTGTTAAGAATGATTTGATCCCTATCCAGCTGAATTCCTGGGACCAGGCGAAATTTAGGTCTCCCACTCCTCCGCCATCTTGCTCTTCCCAAAACCCTTGGTTAGGTTTTTAACAATTAGTAAATCCACCAATGTATTTGCATTGTCATTGGCCCCTATTTCATGAGAATTTGCTGGGTGCTGGGGACTCTGCTACCTTAATGTACACAGTCCCTTTTTGGATGTAGTGATTTACTCATTAATTTCCTGATAGAGTTGCACAAGAAAACTGTTAACACATCCAGTGAGGGCCTTTCCACTTGGAAAAAAAAAATCCTCCACATTTAACCTGACTGAAAATGTATCACCAAAGTGCTTGGCTTCTGGCACAAACCAGAGACCATGCAGAAATACATCATAAAAATAGATAAACAAGAGCAGAGAGCCCAGAAGGCTGAAGTTGTCTTTTAGATACGGTCATGGTGACAGCCCAGGCAGTGCCTAAAAGGGCCAGAGGATAAAGCAAACCGAACCAGACTTCAAGTCAACAGACATTTATCGAACTCCAGTTCTGCATCAGGCACAGTGATAGTTGCTTTTGGGGATGCACATATGAGCGAAACATCTTATCTGCCCTTAAGGAATGTATAAGAGGAGACAGAGATATACAGAACTGCCACACAAGGCAGGATGCATTATGTGCTCAATGTGAGAAGAGATACAACAAAAGTACTTTGGGAATGTGCAGGAGAAAGTAGTTCATTTTTATCATACATATTGGGGAAGCCTTCGTGCAGAAGATGGGGCTTGCACTGTGCCTATGAGATGAGGTATGCTTTTGAGAGGCAGACGGTAGGGGAAAGAGCCAAATCAACAATGAAGAAAAGTCATGAAGAAGACAATTGCAGTGTGTGGCATTCAGGGTTGGCTCAGAGAAGTGTATTGCTGGGGCATGGGAGCTGGTTAAGCAGCTGAGGGGAGGCTGTGGCTTCCATGTCTGGTGTTGGAGCCTGAAACCTGAAACCTGCAGGGAGGGCAGGCGGGAAGAAATGATGGGTAGGAAGTTGGAGGAGCATGGATAAATCCAAACTCCTAAGATTGGAGGCAGTTCCACAAGGACCAACTGGAACCCACTTAACCTCTCTTACTACCTTCAGTCTCCATCTCTGATGATGGAGGTGACTTGCAGGAAAAGCTGGGACCATTCTTTATGGAGTTAAATATGTGTCTGCCCCAGCTGTGGGATAGGCTGGGGGAGAAGAGCAGGAAGGAGGGAGGTAAGGAGGTAAGACACTGCATCTGGTTGCTTCCCCAGCTAACCAGCTGAGCCACAGTAAGATGTCTGCTCTGCCACAGCAGCTGATGTCCCTACAGACTGTCACAGCATGCAAAGGACATGGACCCCTGCTCCACATTCCTACTTTAAGTCTTGTACAAATGGTCTCTTCTGCTCTACTCCCAGCCCAGAACTCAGCAGTGAAGGGAATCTTAGGAAATATAGTTTCAGTTTTCCTAAATGGACATATTGCAATTCAACCACTTGGTGTCCCCCCCCAAAACACTCAGGATTATATTCTACCTGTTTATGTGTTACCAAATAATTTACCTTTTCAGTGGCCACATAATTTCCTTAGATCATTACAGAAAATACCCACCAGACATAACCCATAGTCTAAACTATTTGGGAAAGAATTTATTCATTTGCTAATGATCAATCAGCTTGTTCATTATTCAATTGTTTAGGTCCCAAAGCACTGGAAATTAACAAAAGGTGGAGAATAGGATTAAAGAGCTGTATCAAGTTGATTCTTTTCTATCTTACTGTGGGGATTAATTTTTAAAAGTGAACGGAGAGACCCATTCTTCATTTCTGCTCAACAACTTACAAACTCCAAATACTCCAGAGCTCTCACATATAATTGTAGAACAATCTAGTCTTGAGCCCCTGAAAATATTATGTTGAAACAAAAGGGACAGGTAATAAGTCAAGTGATTCATTTTTGATGGAGAAAGACTTTGTTTCCTCTTCCTAGAAACACCTGTGCATCTGGGTAGGGTCATGCTTTGGAAGACACCCTGAAGTAAGGGTGAGAAGTTCTTTGTTTGAAACATTAACAATAACCACCACCCTAGACAAGCAAATGAAGCATAGTTATTTTTTAAAGAACACAAATTAAGTGTTCAAACTGCACTTTCCCCTTGAATTACATTGATCACAAAGAAAAAAGTTTGAAAGGATTGAGAAAACACCTTCAAAACAAAATCGAGACGTAAACGAAGTAAATTAAAATAGACAGTGTCTATGCTTAATTCATCCTCACGATTGGGTTACCTGTTTTATGTACCTTCACAGCCAGCATTGTGTCTCCAGAAACAAAAACTCTGTTTCAGGTAGCTCTGAAACTCAGAGGTGAAAGAGAAGATAATTTGGAAGTCCAAAAGAAGGGATTGAATCTGTACTTCAAGGTCAAAGATGACATTTGAAAGGAGTTGACAATATGTAGAAAAGAACTGCTGATTTCAAAGTTGGCTTTATCGCTGTTCAAATTTGAAGTAAATATTAAATCCAGTGACTTGAGATCATAATTCTAGGCTATTGTTTTCTATCTGTTTTACAATTCAGCATGTTATTTGCAAGAGCTTAGCAAAAGAGTATAAGAGTTTGCCTCTAAATCTTGGAGTCCTGGGCACTAGTGCTGTGATAGGCTAAAATAACTGCTAATCCCTCATGTTCGAACAGCACTTTATGAAGTGATTTCCCATAAAAGGTCTTTTTTGATATAACTGTTATGTGGCATATCTTCCATTTTTATGGACAGTGTAAGTTTTTTGATGTGTAAGATGAGCTGAAGTAGGGAAAGTGACAGAAAATTTACAGACCTATGGAATAATATTCCACAATGGGGTATTCTTTATAATTATCTTGGCTGAATAGCACCATCCAAAGTTCTTAAATCATCAACAGTGCCATTTTTACTGTAAAGGATAAGAGTTATGATCCTTTGACTCTTTAAATTTTCTTCCTTGACAAAAGTGATCTACCTCTCTAGCCAACCTGTCTCGATGATCCATAACGTTGCTACCCTGGTGCCAGATGGATGTGATAGAGGGCTCCTAAAAGACTCTTGGTGTGAGGAAAATGTTGCTTATATATAATGGGAATCTTGTGAGATTTAAAAGTGGGAAGATGCTAGTTTGGGTCATTAATAACCTGATTCAGCTGAATTTACTTTTATGTTGTTAACATTGTTATTTTGGTTTATGTAACTTATGACTAAAGAATGTTTTTAAAATTTGGAACATGATATTCATTTCTTTATAGCATGGCTTACTTTTTAATATCACATTTATGCCAATAGGATAGTGTCCTAATCTATTTCCATTGAGAACCTTAAACAGGCACTAAGGGTAACAGCTGTTCTGTGAGACAAAAGAGTTACTTACTCCTCCTTCCTGATCTAATGAGCCACAAAAATCTAGTCATTTCTTATTGCTCCAACCATCACTTTTTGCCTACAGCTGGTACTCAGTCAAAACAGTACTCCCCCCCCCCCCAAAAAAAAACCCAAAACAAGATCAAAATAGTCCAAAGTGTGACCAGGTTAGACACATTATTTAAACCAAATCCCTGTCAATTACCTACTAGATTTCTTATCCTGAATGCCATATGGGTCCATCAAAATTAGTATGAAGCCATTTTATTGGGTCTTAAAGCTGTACTTTCTTTGAAAAGCTATTCCTTCTATCTATTATGGTGTCATCATCCACCGACTCTTCCAAGGTAGCAACTTGGGAGTCATCCTTAACTCCATACCTTATCATTTACCATGTGGGATCAAACCACAAGTGTTGTTTCAAATCCAACCTCTCCAATTTGTTCCTAGTCTAGGTCCAAGGATCCTAGGATTCTGGGTCCATCCAGACCCTCTTATTTTTTGCCTGGACCACTACAGCATTTTTCCGACTGGTTTCTTCATCATCAATCTCTCACTATTCTTGTTCCCATGGTTGCCAATTACTTTCCTTTAATTAAATTAAATTAATTAATTTTTATAAGTACCATATGAGTAATACAGAATGTATGGGGGTTCCAAGTAGGCAGGGATGAGTTTTCTCATAGGTAATAAAAGCAGGCCTCTTGGAGGAAGTGCGTTTTGAGTTGGACCTTGAAAGATGACTTCTCATTTCTTGAAAAAGGTAGATTGGAGATCCATTTCGAGTGACTGAAGCTTTTAGGATAGGAAAGTAATACCATTAGAAAACCCTTTAGGAAGATTAAAGTGGTGGCTGGAGCCAGATTGAGTAGAAAGGGGATGATTCTACAGATAAAAATGAAGTTAGGGCACTATTTTATTTTATTTATTTAATTCTTTTACTGAGGCATAATTGACATTAACATTAATTTCAGGTATACAACCTAATGAATCAATATTTGTGTACATGGCAAAAGGATCACCATAAGAAGTCTAGTTAACATCTAGCACCATACATAGTTATAATATTTTTTTCTTGTGATGAGAATTTTTAAGATCTACTTTCTTAGCGACTTTCAAATGTGAAATACAGTATTATTCACTACAGTCCCCATGCTGTACATTACATTTGCATGGCTTATTTGTTTTATAATTGGAGGTTTGTACCTTTTGATCCCCCTTCACCCATTTTGCTTACCCACACTCCACTTTAATTTTAGTGGAGTACTTTGAGGGGGATGGATGTTACTTAAAAGAATTCTCTGCTTCCCTATTCAAGCTAGCTTGGCTTATGAACTCCTTAGCAGGGAACAATGGTCCTTCACAAACTAGCTCGTGAGGTGGGTTCAGAAAAATGGAGCAATGATCATGGGTGTTATGCGCATAAAAAAGTAGGGGATTCAGGTGTTGGTAAAGCAAGGAAGGCTATTAATGACACTTATTAATAATGCAAAACAATGTGTCTAAACTGAGATTGAAATCTAGGAGAACCTGGGTTTGTATTCATGGGGCACATTAGCTGGGCAGTGAGGCTGGTATATAAAGGATCAAGAAAGAAGATTGCGGACTGGGACTGTACGTGGCAAGATCCTTTTGGGTGGCATTCTCCTGTCACTCTCACACATCCATCATTAGGTTTAGCCACACAATTTCTTGCTATAACTTGAGCACATCATATATCCACCCGACTGTATAGAATGTCTCAGGATTATGAAGATGAATAACCCAAGACTGCAATTCTATTATTTACTAAGATATTCTGAAACTAATCAAAGCATAAAAGTTTAATACTCTTATAGATTTCCTATTGTTTGTGAACTTTATCAATATAAATTTACTCTTAATGTTTTTCTCATTAACAAAACAGTTATTTATTTACTAACTTATGCACTCAACAAATATTTACTGAATTCTGGTGACACTCCAGATACTATGGTAGGAGCCAAGGAAAGGTTTACAAACAAAATGTGTTGTCAGGGAATGTAGTCATTACTACAAATAATACTGATGTCTATATTTTAACCCTGGGTTTTTGGGGGGTGGTGTGTAGAGGGAAAAAGGATCTGTTCTCTAAGGCCTTATGTGTGATATTTTCTTGTGATATTTCACTTTTAAATGTTTCTTGTAAGGAATAAAGTATTAGATTGTCATTTTTAATGATTTCTGATGGTCTTTGCCTTGGGAAGGGAGAATTTAGACCCTTTACTTTTATTTGACTATTATGCCTGGTCTACCCTTGTCATCATGATTTATACTTTTATTTTAATGTTTAATTTCTCTCTTCTATTTTCCACACAATTCAAAAAGTAGCTACTCTCTCATTCTTCCAGTTGCTGTTTTGGTCTTTAACAAGAGAACTTTCAAACTTTATGTAATTGTCAAGGTGTGGAACAAAGTCACAGCTTTTATTTATTTTTTATTTATTTATATATTAAAATTTTTTTTAAAAGATTTTATTTATTTATTTGACAGAGAGAGACACAGCAAGAGAGGGAATACTAGCATGGGGAGTGGGAGAGGGAGAAGCAGGCTTCCCGGCCAAGCAGGGAGCCCGATGCGGGGCTCGATTCCAGGAGCCTGGGATCATGACCTGAGCCGAAGGCAGATGCTTAACGACTGAGCCACTCAAGTGCCCCAACTCACAGCTTTTAAATCCCCTTTTGAAAAGGTGAAGAATTCAGTGCTTTTATTTTTCTTTTCCCTTTAATTTAGGGCTTGGTCAATGTATCCTCGAGCCTGGTGTGTGTGTGTGTGTGTGTGTGTGTGTGTGTGTGTAAAATATAGTCCCAAATGTAGTGGGTTCAAAAACCAAAATTAGCATGCCGTCTTAAGCAATTACCTCACCAAAGCCTTCTTTGCCCCCCTAGGAATGATCTTTTTCTTTTGAATGGCAAAGAACATTTTCTTGTATTAAATCATGGCTTAAAAAAACAAATATCAATGACAACAAACAAACAGAAGAAAACTCCACAACTCTTTCATAAGCATTTAAGTGGGACAAGGATATTTTTATTTTTCTTCTGCTAATCAGAAAATCACATATATTCAGGCCATCACGTGTATGTACTCATTTATCTTTAATGAAGACTGCTGTATTGCAGCTCTCACCAGCAGGGAATAGTAATGGCCATTATTATCTATAATAGTCATTTAAAAACTGCGAGTACGATAAGAGTGGCTTAATAATTTAAAATATAAAATAATTTAGAATGTGGCTCTTGAGACCACAGTGGTACAAAAGGAAGCATATCAGCAGGGACTGGAAATCCTAAGTCCACGTCAAGGCTAAGGTGTGAACCAGAGGGGTTGCAGACAGGTGTAAAAGACCAAAGCTGGTGTTCGGCCTTAGAGCAACTGAAGGCAACAAATGTCTTCCGTGTCATTCCAGAATCTTTAATATTGGCAAATGGCATAGATGGCAGCTTTAACCCTGGAGTCTTGTAAAGACCGGAAAGCCCTTATAGATCACCTTGTCTGGAAGCGAATTGTCGGAGCTTGTAAAGCAACCGCGGTCCAGGATGGCTGAGCTCGTTAGCAGTGGCAGCTAGACTAGAGACGGGGCTGTCTGGTACCAGCTTCAGACTTCTTCCCATTGCCTCCAGTTGTCTCTCATTTTAATCCCAAGGCTGTGATTCAGTGGCAAACGGTAGAGATTTCAATTCTTCTATTAATAAACCAGTGTGATAAATTCAACTTCCCCTCCTAACATTAACTGATCATAACATTTTTGGCTTATTGAAAGTTTCAGTTTTGAAGAGGAGCCCACAATAATCATGCATCCTAATCAATCACAGTATTTGAATAATCTGTTCCTTTCATTTAAACAGATACAGGCAAAAAAAAAAAAGTGAAAAAAAAACCAGATACAGGCAGGTTGTTGTCTCAGTGATAACTTTCCTCTGTGAACATAATTCTTCTTTAGCCTCCGTTTGACACACTGGGGCATTACGTTTGCAGTAGCACATTTCACTTCCCTTTGATGGAGTAATAAGACAGGACATTAGCATCCACCTCAAAAACGTTCCTGGAGAGGCATTTTGACCTACATTAGCAGCATCTTCAGATAGTCATAAAGCTTTTACAAGACAAATAAGCAAACCTTTCTGGAGCTGAGGCATAGCGGTGATACATATAATGATCTGGCCCTTCTTTTCTGAATATATATAAGGCATATTATCTGATAAAGATTACCTTCTAAAAAGAAACTAGGGAAATCTTAAGTATACTTTTATCATATGAAAATCTTCCTAAAAAAATTCACATCTTTTTTAAAAACATTCTTTGTCATTGGCTCTCAGCCAATGATCACTGTAGTAAGTTGAAGAGAAACACAGGTGTCAAAATGATTTTTCTGTTTTTGCAAAGATGCCCACATTAACAATTGCATAGCCTGAGAGTAATCGCTGGTGTCCCCAGTAGAAGGCAATCCAATGAATAGAATTTGAGGAAGCAACTTGTTTGGTGTATTAGTGGATTCCATTACAGTGATGAAATTGTTCAGAAATACACCTGTGGTGTTATAAATTAACAACCGCGAACTGAGCCAGCTCTGACTTGGGGAACTCTTACAGCAAAGTGCAGGCCAGCTATCGGGAAGGGATTCAGGGTGGTGGGTGAATCGTGGAGACTCTGGAAACCTGCGTGGAATGAACAGAATTCAGAACAGAGAGTGAAATCTTTAAAGAGCTACTAGCAGAGAAATGAATGCTGGAAGGCATTTCTTTTTCTTTCTTTCTTTTTTTTAATGAAATCAAAGCTTTAACAAGCTAAAAGAAAGCAAATCCCCTGAGCCTGAGGAGTTTTGTAAATAAAGAGACCAGCCTTCCTGTAGGAGCGGGGCTAGCAGATAACTTCCCATTTAGAGGTGCCGCAGCAGTCATGTCTTATGTGCGAAGTTAGCTTGTCTGGACTCATTGTGCTCCCCATTTTTCAAAGTGGAGAGCAGACACCGCTTGAAAACTTATCCCCTTCGTGATGCCCGGAACGTGATCCATTAGAGATTTATTTGGATTTCTAAGCACATGTGCCACGGAAGATTAAAAGTGAATAATCAGTCATTTACCTTAATGTGAATGAATGAGGTGCCTTCCTGGTAATATCTCAGTGAGCTGCAAGGAAAGAACAGAAGTGCTATAGAAGAAGAGAGAAGACAGAGGGAAGCAGCAGAGATGAGCACCCCCACCTCTGTGCCCCGGAGGTGTCAGCTGGGGAGCCAGAAGAAGAGAAATGAAGACGTTAGGGAAAGAGAGGAGGAAGAGAGGTGGGAGAGACTTACACGGATGACAGGCATCTCAGCCGGCTGCCTACAATCCTCTCAGTCTACAAATACAATCTTCCTGCCCCAGCCAAGTGTGGCTGTAATTAAGCTCTTGCTTTGTTCTCTACTCTATCTCCCTCAAGCCACATATTTTCTTTCCTGTGGTGGAGATCATGTTCCCTATTGATAACACATCAGCGGACAGCCTTCTTGAGTTGAGCCGTGATGTATGAAATTAGCAGAAGGGATGTGTCTGGGTAGTTTAGGTCTCACGTCATTGCTCATCCCTGGAAGACGACTCTACTTCTCTTTCAGGTACTCAGCTATCAAGAGTAGAGATCCAATCAGTTTTTACTATCTTCCCCCACCCCTCCATCAAACGTTAAGTGTAAAGCCTGGCAGGAAGGCACATTTGAAACAAACAAAGCTAACTACTCCAGAGGGGTGATGTAGTCACCTGACTGCATGACCTGAAAGCCTGTGACCTTTGCTTAGGCATCTCTCCCCCTGGTACTCAGATGCTCCCATTTCAAAAAAGAGAGGATCAGCTAATAGTAAAAATACCAGTGTTGAACACCAGCCCTGTGGTCTTTTAATCCTTACTAAAATAGGCACATGCAATAGGTTTTGTTTTCCCCCTCCATACAGAAGAGGAAGCCAAGGCTCAAAGCAGCGAAGCAACTTAGCCACGATCATACATTTGATGATCATACATTTCATGCTCTTGCCGTGAGGCCAAAAGGCCTGTTATACTCATCTGACTCCTATTTATTTTCTCACAGTCTGATTTTATGATCTATATGGTACAAGCGTTGTAAAACACAATCCAATGTAGATTGTAAGGAACTAACAGAGTTTGCCCATCAAGAGTAAAGATGGAATACAATACAATATTCTAATTAGTATTCATGAAAAATACTGATGTATCAAGATACTTCATTATTGCTTCTAAGGTTATGTTGCATGATTTTTGGTGGTTTCTTATGCTTTTCTCTTTTTTCTTAAAAGATTGTATTTATTTATTTGAGAGAGAGAGAGAGAGCGAGAGCACGAGATGGGGAATGGCCAGGGGGAGAAACAGACTCCTCACTGAGCAGGGAGCCTGACGTGGAGCTTGATCCTGGGACTCCAGGATCATGACCTGAGCCAAAGGCAGACACTTAACTGACTGTGCCACCCAGGCACCCTGATTTCTTACATTTTTATGTCAGTTTTTTAATAATGCATTTTAAAATCAAAATACAAGTGAACGCCTTTTCCAAAATGGTATTAACCTCAAATACCATTCCCCTTTGTTTCAGTATAGACATGAGATGACTAAAATATGATGTTTATCAAACTCTGATTTCATTTGCTTCAAGTACATGAAACATTGTTGGTAAGAACAAAGTCTCTACTGTTCTGTTCAGTTTTAAATCTTAAATATAAAACTTGCAATTATTCATGAGTCATTTTCTTTTTTCTTAACTTTTCAGTTACCACCTTAGGGCAAATCCTAATATGTGGGGATTTAGAATTAGTATTATTTAAATAACCTTAGGAACCCTAAGTGATTTCTTATAGGTTGTGTGATATGCTTCCACCTTTAAGTTCCACATGAATCAAGTTAATCACAAAGTCAAATATGTAAAATTCAGATATTTTGTTGTTTAGACAACTACAAAGAACAGAATGTAAAAGGGAAAAAAAGAACCACTGAAAAAGGCAAATTCTAACATCCCACTTATGAATCCTTCTGTATTCCTGACACTGGCAGTTGGGGCTTCCTGATATAGTATTTGATGTTAAAATTGGTGGGGAAACCCCCCATTTTACTGCCAATACTTGTTTTTTTTTTTGTAGAGTTTCATCTTTTAACAGTATGGCTATACTATCACAGAAAAGCATGTCTGTCCTTCTTATCAGATTAATTCTTGGAAGAATGTTGAATTTATGGCCATTGCTCAATGGTGTAGCATGGCGCTTTAAATAAAATGTCTTTATTCTTTTACAACTTGGATAATAACTAAGGCAATGAAACGTAGTGAATACCATCTTTATTTTTTCTCTGAAGGTGTGCAAGGAACACTGGCTTTTAGGAAATGTACATCCTTGGGACACCCTGTGGTGGTAGGAGTTGGGGGTCCAAGAGCCAGAGGTCTTGGACTACCAACCAACTAATGAGTTTGGAAGGGGCCCTCATGATGCTTATCATCTCCCTACCTAACTTTTCCCCCCATATAAAGAAGAGAGAGTAAGTAGTTGAAGAAATTCTTTCCTGGTCTAAACATTTGGGATTCACAGTGGCATTATTTAAAAAAAAAAAAAAACACAATAAAACAACAACAGCAAAATTGGGGAGTAGAGATACGATAGTTAATTGTATTTATACAAAAACAGCAAAATTGGGGAGTAGAGATACGATAGTTAATTGTATTTATTCTTATGATGGAAGCAGAGTGATTTTTTTCTATTATTAATTGTTCAGGATTGAAAATCGCATGTCCTCAATTAACCAGGAATGTCAGGTGGGTAAGTTTGCCCTTGGACACCATGTTGCATGGTGTTTGGGATATAGACTTTGCAGGCAGGTCTCTGGGGTCTGAATCCCAGCTTCACCCACTCTCATAGGCCATCATCTTAATGATATTCCCTAATGTCATCATCAAGAACTTGCGTGCTGAACACAGGAGATTTCTTTGTCCTGTGGGGCATTGGCAGACTGAAGATAGACCCAGCCAAATTCTGAGGCAATAAGATTCAGTTAAGCCTACATTCCACATCTGAGAGTATCTGCTCATCTACTCATGAGGTCCTGATTTTAACTGGAGGACTTTGGGTACATCGTTCTGTCTCAAACAGATAGCTTTTGTCTCTCTGATCACCCTTCGGGAAAAATGTCATGGAAACACAAGTATATAGATTTAAAAGTAGCTACCAACCTGTTTACATAGCTTCCCAGGATTCGTGCTTCCTTCCCAGCTCTGGGCTTTTATATATTAGCACCACAAAACTAAGTTCACAGCAGCAACGCAATTAGCAAGCTCTCTGAAAAACTACCTCCGTTTGTGGCTGCTAATGTATTTGCTATAGATTTTAGTGACAGAAATAGTGATATTAATGTCGTCAACATCCATGTCACTGCTTGCAGGCATCATGTAAACCAAAAGGTTACATTTTAAATTATGAAAGCCTGGGTTAAAAAAAAGTCCTTCATTTTTCTGACTTGTCACATTAGAGTTTAAGATTCTGTTATAGGTGCTCAGAATTAATCATAACATGTTAGGCTAGGTAAAAATAAAATATAATGTGGGAAGCCCATATCCTTGATTTAAAATATTTTAAATGTTATGCTACAGTCTAAATATAGATATATTGATATATATATTGACATTTATTTTATATATACATATAAACTTTTGTTTTATGAATAGCCTCTACGTTTAGCCTGAGAACTGTGTTTCTCATCAGGCATATTCTAATTAGAGTACATTTCTCTGTTTTGAAATTCTAAATAATCCAAGAATACAGATTTTAGAAAAATTGACCTTTTAATTAATCAAAGCAGCATATACCCGGACACACATATGTATGCAGGAAGTGTACAATTTTCGTATTTACTGGGCATCCGACTGTTTAATGTTCCAAACAACCTTATGGAGGTGGCAGTATATCCCACTGAGTCTTAGAGATTAAATAACTTCCCCAAGAGGGGGTTGGGAGGATGGGTTAGCCTGGTGATGGGTATTGAGGAGGGCACGTTCTGCATGGAGCACTGGGTGTTATGCACAAACAATGAATCATGGAACACTACATCTAAAACTAATGATGTAATGTATGGGGATTAACATAACAATAAAAAAATTAAAAAAAAAGAAAAAAGAAAAAATAACTTCCTCAAGATCGCACAATTATAAAGTGGTAGCACGAGGGTAAAATGAAGGGTTGTCAGTCTCTAAAATCAAAACCCTGGGCGCCTGGGTGGCTCAGTTGGTTAAGCGACTGCCTTCGGCTCAGGTCATGATCCTGGAGTCCCTGGATCGAGTCCCGCATCGGGCTCCCTGCTCGGCAGGGAGTCTGCTTCTCCCTCTGACCCGCCTCCCTCTCATGCTCTCTGTCTCTCATTCTCTCTGTCTCAAATAAATAAATAAAATCTTTAAAAAAAAATAAATAAAATCAAAACCCTTACGTATGTTTCACATCCAGACCCCTAACTATATTCATAACTATAATTTTTAACCATTACTTCTTTATTTAAATAGTTTTGACACCAGTTCTCTTCTTGATATAAAATACTGTTGCTTGGGGGTTTTTTTACCCTCACATGAGATATTTTGAGATCATGTTCCCTACATGGGCAGGGATGTCTTTTCAAAGGTGTGAATTTGTGAAAAGCTGTCCACCACTTAATAGTCAACAATCTAAGTATTTATTCATTGATTCATTATATGTGTTTATTCATTTATCAAATATTTACTAAGTACCAATTGCAGGCGAGGCATCCTGCTAGATGTTAAGAATAGATAGGACTAGGAGCGCCTGGGTGGCTCAGTCGTTAAGCGCCTGCCTTCGGCTCAGGTCATGATCCCAGCGTTCTGGGATCGAGCCCCGCATCGGGCTCCCCGCATCGGGCTCCCCGCTCGGCGGGAAGCCTGCCTCTTCCCCCTCCACTCCCCCTGCCTGTGCTCCTCTCTCACTGTGTCTCTCTCTGTCAAATAAGTAAATAAAATCTTTAAAAAAAAAAAAAAAAAGAATAGATAGGACTAGAAATTGACCAGTACATTTCTGTTACTTAGAATTACACATCTCTCTAAAATCTAGGTCATCTTCACTGATATGGGGGGGCAGGGATTTCTTCAGTTTTGTTGAAAAACCACTGAAGGCCTTGTTTTAATACGTAGTTAGCACCATAATAGCTTATGCTATCTCCAGTAAGAAAGCCCATTTGCATGACATCATGGAATGAATCTAGATGGATTACTTTTATTAGGGAGTGAGATCGGGATTTATTTGTCTTAAAAACCAGCGCAGAGGCACCAGGGTGGCCCAGTCGGTTGTGTCTGACTCGGGTTTCGGCTCAGGTCATGATCTCATGAGTCCTGGGATCGAGCCCCATGTCCACGTCCATTGCCTCCCTAAGCGGGGAGTCTGCTTGTGGATTCTCCCTCTGCCCATACCCCCACTTATGTGCTCACACCTCTCTCTCTCAAATAAATAAATAAATCTTAAAAAAAAATCAGTGCAAAGTGTTTGCTTGTTTTGTCTTTTAAGCACAGGCCAAAGACAGATTGGAAGCTGTACAAGAGAAAGCAGAAATACCTCAGTTGTTTTGGCCAGTTACTTTTAACCCCTATTTTAGGTCAAGATTTAGTGAAAGAATGAAAGATGTTTCAGCATCCTGATTGGATTCTTACATTGAATGCTCTTCATTCTTAGTGGGGTTATGACTTGGAAGGAGATGATCACGGAGTTCAGAGAATCAGATGTCTTGATCCTGTTGTTTTATTAAACGACTCAGCTAGTGAAAGAATTCACAGAGCTTCAGACTGTAATCAGTCCATATTGGGAGAAAAATCATTTGTGGAACAGTTCAAATGCCAGTGACTTTAGTATTTTCCAGCACTGAAAAAATAAGTAACGGTAAACGCAGGCTATTGGGCCAGTAACTGGAATTCTTTAGAAATTCCCAGAAACTGAACAAGAGATCAAGGGTATTTTGTGGCTTATTTTTTGAAGTCAATCAAACAATAATGGTGATTGTAGCATCTGTCATCTAAATGGTATTAACTTTTGGCTGTTGCCTCAATTTCATTAAATTCAGTGAGATTTTTGTTATAGGGAACTTGCCAAAGAAAATTTGCATACCAGAAACAAAATAGTCATGGAATTTATTCATTAGCTTTTGTACCCACAAAAGGTCCACAAATGCAAAGGTTTGATTTTGGATGGAGTTCATCTGGATGTGTCACTGGGAAGGGTATCTTTGCATTGCAGGCTGCCTAAATTTGGAAGAATTCAGCCCCATTCATTTTCTTTGTTCTTTGTGGATCTCCAATGGAATATAGTGGTCTGCAAGGCCAGAGAGCCAAAACATTTCACCTTTTCTTTTTTCTTTTTTTTTAAAGATTTTATTTATTTATTTGCGAGAGAGAATGAGAGACAGAGAGCACGAGAGGGAGGAGGGTCAGAGGGAGAAGCAGACTCCCCGCTGAGCAGGGAGCCTGATGCGGTACTCGATCCCGGGACTCCAGGATCATGACCTGAGCCGAAGGCAGTCGCTTAACCGACTGAGCCACCCAGGCGCCCTACATTTCACCTTTTCAAGGGCTTTTGGAGGCCTACAACTCTAGATCAACCTGATTTATAGCAAAGTTACCAGGGAAATAGTTTTATAGGTCTTTCATTTTTTTTTTTTACCATTAACTATATAGTATTTTTTCTTTTCGTATGGTCTCAATTATTTCATTTCACTCCTAATTAAATCCCTTAGGGGGTGTCCCGGGTGGCTCAGTCCGTCAAGCATCTGCCTTAGGCTCAGATCTGGATCCCTGGATCCTGGGACTGAGTCCCGTGTGGGCTCCCTGCTGAGCGGGAAGTCTGCTTGTCCCTCTCCCTCTGCCCACCCACCCTCCCACCCCACTCATGCTCTCTCTCTCTCTGTGTTTCTTTCTCTCTCTCTCGTGAATAAAGAAAATCTTTTAAGGTAAATAAATCAATCCCTCACCTCACTGCTGTTGCTAAGAATGAAGAGAGGCATGATTTTTAGCCCTTGGATTTTGTTGATCGATTTAAGGGACAAGGTTTTTGTTAGTTATAGTGACTGACCCTTAAATTACTGTTTAAAAAAAAATGCTTGGGACGCCTGGGTGGCTCAGTCGGTTAAGCGTCTGCCTTCGGCTCAGGTCATGATCCCAGCGTCCTGGGATCGAGTCCCGCATCGGGCTCCCTGCTCTTTGGGAGCCTGCTTCTCCCTCTGCCTCTCTCTCTCTCTCTGTCTCTCATGAATAAATAAATTAAAAAAAAAAAAAAAAACCAAAAAAAAAAAAATGCTTTTTTTCTGTCTGATTTTATAAGTGACTTGAAAAAAACCGAAGGTGTTTCTAATGCTTGTAGTTGAATGGAAGCTGAGATCTGTTAATCAATACTTATCTTACCCGATTCAATTTACAATATGATGTTCTTCCTTTCCTGAAGTAACATCAATTCAGTGATATATTTTTTCACAGTGATAATATGTTTGACTTACGAAAATTATATTGTTCTGGAAAAATAAGCTTTTTTTTCAAAAATTTTTTCTGTCATCATGAGATTTGTTATGATATCTCAGGTCTCATGAGGGTGAGCTTTATTGAGCAACCTTGGTTGCTAGGTTCACAAAATCGGCTGGAGAGAGTTAACCCCAAGAGGGAGCAGAGCCCACTGGTGTTGTGTGGGCTGAAGTTCCATCCACGGTCTCTCCTTCTAGAGGGAGATAGATGCATGAGGTGGAGAAACTTTGCAGGCTTAGAATAGAGCTCAAGGCAGAATTCCAGGCCTTTAGTTGGAGTCAGAAGACAGAATGAAGAAAATGGAGCGGGGCTTAATCTCACTCAGGTTTGGGTACCACTGCCCCAGGTCCTGGCTGATGTTTTCTGGCCCTTAGCATATCCAGCTGCTGGAACCTAGACAAGAAAAAGACAAAAGAATTTCAGCAGAGTCTGAAACTCCATCAAGAATGGTAGAACAGTTGGATTTGCAAAATTCAAGTTTTGAAGGAGGTTGAACATTATTTTTCTATTTGTTTCTGTAACTCCAAACAGCGGTGTAAATTTCAGCAAGAGTATATGTGATGAGGTCAGAGGGACTGGATATTCTTGGTGATGTTGGTATGCCTCTGATTTCCTAGTGATTCTAAAGTACAGCACACTGTTCTCAACCTCCTCGTCTTCAATTTGTCTCCCAATAATAAATAATGTAAATAATGCTAAAATTAAATGCCCATTTCACAACAAAACAAACAAACACCTAAACATTAAAATGACAGAAGAGTCCCCAAACAGAGTAGAAAGCCCCGGAGTGGTGGCCTCACCATCGTTAAACTAAATCATCAGCACAAGCAGGTTCTAATAAACCATTCAGCGTGATAAAGGGGCGCTATTATGTCACAAAGCCCAGAAGGCTCTGCTGCTGCCACAACCACAAAGTGAATAGGGTTAAAAGACTTTAAATGGGATTGCCATACTTTCTACAGCAGCAGTGCAGGGCTACCAGCAGATAATATGCCTTTATTAATGTATACAATAGGACACTAATACAAATTAGAAGTATCTATGATGTTAGACAATCCTGTTTGTCTCCATGGAAAAATCAGTGGGATGTGGCCAGAAAGAAAACACATTTTACAGAAGTAATTCCAATCAAAGTCTTTTTGGATAATGAATTGAATTTTTTTGTTGTTGTTGAATAGAAGCTTCTATGAGAAAAGTAACTGGCCAATTAATGTCCATTTAATAACTTTTCAGCACCGCCGATCTGCCAGGCACTGTGCTAAGTACTAGTACTAAGTACTAGTACCCTTCGAAAAGTCAGGACGCTTGTTTTCAGTGAGGTTTGTGGCACATCAGGCCCAGAACTGGCAGATATTTATTCTGTCCTTGACGTTGTTAATGTAAAACCCATACATGGTTTCAAAATAAAAGCCTAGTTTTTAAAGAGTTTTGCATCCCTTATTTTGACATTCCTCTCACTTTTTTTTTTAAAGATTTTATTTATTTATTTTAGAGAGTGAGAGAGAGCAGGCATGCACAGGGGGAGGAGGACAGGGAGATGGAAAGGGAGAAACAGATTCCCCGCTGAGCTGGGAGCCTGACACAGGGCTCGATCCCAGGACCCCGAGATCATGACCTGAGCTGAAACCAGGTGTCCAATGCCCAACTTACTGAGCCACCCAAGGCACCCCAGACATTCCTCCCACTTTTGCTTGTTTGATTCTCACCATTTTGACCTTTAGCTCCGGGGGGAAAAAAAAAAAAAGTAGATACATAAAAACGAAATGAAGTTGAAGAAACAGTACCATTTATAAATCTGAGACGTTATTCTTGTGCAACATTATGCGTTAGGCGAGAGACTATCATTGCTTAACTAATCACTAAAATTAATTGTTGCAAATATTACCTGATGATCCGAGATTGAACTTCTTATCATATTGGAAAAAAAAAGAAATGAAACATTCAGTATCATTTTGACATAATCTTCTGGCAAGAGAACCCCAGCACTGTGCTACAGTCATGCTTTCAATTACTTTACTAAGTAGTCACACATTAAGGTCTACTGGAAAATGATCTTTTATTCTCCTGGTGCCTGGTCCTATTGTTTTCCAAATGGATTTTGGGAATAAAGATGCACACGTGAATAGAAAAATGTTATTTACGGTGTTGTACTCTTTTTTGGTGTGCTTTCTCACATAATATAAAGATAGATGCTACTGTTTATTTTTTTAATTTGGGCATGTTTTATTTTACCAGTTGAAGAACTATAATCATAATGACACATTTTCTGGTCTGATTCATAATGTTGTCAAGCTTCTCTTATGGCAAAAGTTGATTCAATTTACAATTCTTCCTAAAGGGGTTCTTTCATTTGTTTTCTTGGGGGCATGCTAATCGGAGTAGGTTTTGCAATGAACTAAATGGGCTAATAATACTGCCCTTGTTGGTTGAGCTTGTGAGTATAATTTGTTCTTCCAAATGGCAGTCTGTGTGTGGGCATGTGTGCAGGCCTTTGTGTATGTGTATTTGTGTGTGTATGAATGTGTGTGGGGAGGAACTGAGGGGGAAATTCACCAGATTATCACTAATCCTTAGTCTTCCTTCACAACTGGCATAACTCTGAAGTGGTTACCATATGGTAACAAGTGATAGGTAGGGGTTCTCTTCCAAAGCACATAAGGATAAATCCTTAAGAAGAAAAATATTTCTATTACTTTAATCATGAGCTACTAGCATTGTGGATTTTCCTGATCATTAAACAACAGGACGTCGTGTGTGTAGATCTGATTTTAGATGGTTTTTGGCACGGCTTTTGTTCCCACAACCTGTAGCTAGTTTAATATGGTAGCTTAAAGTTGACAGGCTTTGACCAGTTGCCATAGTCAAAGGTGTAATTCTTTATCTGTGTAAATGGACTTTCAAATTAAAATTCTGTATTTTGGGGGTTTAAAATAGCATGTAGTTAGCAGCCCCTGGCATAAACCTTTCCAGGTTCCTATGAAGATGTGAGAAGATAAAAATTGATGATAACAATGCAAAACAACAACAACAAACAGATAAACAAGAAAAAAAGTGAAAAACAAGTAAACAAGAATAGCTGTGATCCTATTACCAGGATCTAGAAGGATGTTCTAATAATTATAAGGATGGATGGGATCTGGAAGGATGCTCTAATTATTATAAGGATGATGCACCTAGACTGAAAAATCAACCATGGTCCAGTGTTAATAAAAATAATTCCCTTCAAGGTGGGGAGATTTATTTTTAAGTACATTTCAGACATCTCCTCTGCAAAGCTATAATGCTAATGATAGAGGGAAATCAGCCATGGAAACTTGAGAAGAAAATATCCTTTCTCAACAGTTGTAGACCTGGCCACATTATCTTTCTTTTGTGCAAGGAAAAGAAAGATATTCTGCATTATACAAGAGTTTAAAATACATTATCAGTGTTACTTAAAAATTACTTCTTTTTTTTTTTTTAAAGATTTTATTTATTTATTTGACAGAGAGAGAGCGAGAGCAGGAGCACAAGCAGAGGGAGTGGGAAAGGGAGAAGCAGGCTTCCCGCGGAGCAGGGAGCCCGATGCGGGGCTCGATCCCAGGACTCTGGGATCATGACTGGAGCCGAAGGCAGACGCTTAACGACTGAGCCACCCAGGTGCCCCCAAAATTACCTCTTTTGATGGCAGGATTAATCCATATTAAAATCTAAAATTGGGGAAGATCCTAGATTCTATCACAAGGAAAGAGTAAAAAATGTGGACCATGTTATTTATCATAGCTACTCCATTATTATAAAAATCAGCCAACACTAGGAAAAAGTTTCATATAGTCTGACAATGCAGGCATAAAACTTACCATGGTTGGCTTTCCATGGCATAGGAAAATACTTTCAATGTAATCAATAGACTGTAAGCTTCATGAAGGCAGGCCCCATCTTGGTTCCCTCTCCATTTGCACCTGGCAAATAATTGGCACAATAGATATTTGCTGACTATAATAAGTAAATAATGATTACATGTGACTGGGTATAAAATGGTGTAGGGAGCTTCATTTCAAGTATGTTTACCACTGGGAAAAAGGCCTGGTCAAGCGAGCCTCCTCTAGCCCTGGAATTCCATCAACTCTAATGAGACCCTGCAAACTAGGGTAAGGAACAACTGACTGGGTTTTACTTTTGTCATAGAAGCATGTCTTATATCTGGATTAATGCTGTGGATGAGATGTTTGTGTTCTCCAAAATTAATAGGTTGAAGCCCTAACCCCAATCTAAGAATTTCACTACTCTAGGTATATCATACAGTATTTGGAGATAAGGCCTGTCAGGAGGTGACAAGTTAGATAAGGTCGTAAGGGTGGGGCTATGACCCCAGAGGATTAGTGTCCTTATAAGAAGAGACCCCAGAGAGCTGGCTGTCTGCATTCATGCACTGAGGAAAGGCCACATGAGGACAGCAAGAGAACAGCTGTCTTCAAGCCAACAAGAGAATTCTCATCAGAAACCAAATCTGCAGACACCTTGATCTTGGACTTTGAGGCTCTAGAACCATGAGAATATGCATTTCTGTTATTTAAGCCACCCAGTCTGTGGTATTTTGTTATGGCAGCCCAAGAAGAATGAGACAGTTAATGAGTAATCTGTGCTAGGGTGTGCGGCATCTTAACTTTATTTACCCTGGCTATTTCCAAAACCCGGAAGCCAAGTATCTTGGATGAGGTCTCAGGCTCTGTTCCCTGCATTTGGGTTACGGTCCAGCATGGTGGCTCTCACTCAGTAAAGGATGGCTTAGGGAGTGGTTCTTGACCAGAGCGGCTGGGAACAGAACGGAGGGAAGTGTGGGACTTGAGCTCCACTTCTTTAGAACTTCAGGACATTGTGTCTTTCTCTGTTTCTTAGTTTTCTCAATGACACCTGCCTCTTCGACATCATGGGGGGCCTGGGAGGATCAAATGGGATTGTGAGATTGCTTTGTTTATCATGAACACTATATAAATGTAAGGAATTTATTGAAAAGTACCATTCTGACTTGAGAAAGGAAGGCCCCTAACTAAGTGAACATGCTTCAGAGGACCTGCTTAGCTTGTTCTAGCCATGCTTCTCACCATATCAAGGACAAGAGGAGGTCCCACCCAAGCAAAGCCCCAGCTTCTGCACCTGCAACTGGGTACTTGGGATCCTCAATTCCCTATCTAATGAGTCCTTAGCTTTCAAGAGCTGCCTTGGCCTCCTCACCAGCCCCACCCTCCCAGCTGCACCCAGGATGGCTCACTTCTAGGTGGGAGGGGTGCACAAGAGGTGCACCCTTTAGAGAAGGGTGCTTGGGCAGACCTTGGACTTGCAGGCTGAGGTATCCACAAATGCGTGTGTAAGTGTGTGCATGTCTGTAGGGGTGTATGGAATGTGTGGTCCCTTATGAAGCAGGAAGAAGCCCAGAGAGGGAAGAGAAAGGGGATGACCAGGACTGGGGGGTTGTAGTTCATGGTATAAGGTGTGTGGGCCTCTTTGTCCTCTTTGCCAGGCCCTGAAAATGTTAGGATGAGTCTGTACCTGAATCATAGGTTCAGTCTAACTGTGTGATTTGGGGCTAATCTATTTGTATATCGGGCTCTTACTTGCCTCAAATTATTAAAACATTATAGGATTTGAAACTCTGTCTGTAGGTTTGGACACATAAAACGTGTGATAGTTATAGTTCTGCCCCGATTTTCTACCTCTGCTGGAATTCTGGCTTAGATATTAATTTCTAAACTCATTTATAAAATTCATACACTCATTGATTTTATTGGCTTTCCAATATCCATTTCATTACATATATAAAAGTTATCCTTTCTGGGTTTTAGGTCTTTCCACAGTTTTTATAAATGGTCTTCCTTCTACCTTAACTAATATGGACTTTCTCTTGTTTTCGTTTCTTAGATTCCATAATTAGTCTTGAGAATTTTTTATCATATATTTCATTTTTATCAGTCATCATTACATCTGCCTCTTATTTTTTAAAAAATATATTTTTCTACTTTTTCTGATTAATTCATATTTCACCTCTGCTTTTATATTTTAATAAGATTGATGCCTACATTTAACATATTTTATGGTATAGCTTGTTTGTGCCACAGATGACTGTGACACATTCAGAATTTGAGCTTCTCAGGGCTGAGTCGAGATGGAATTTTGTAGTTAATTTGGTTGCAATAACTGGGGATATTTTATGAATAAAATTATCATATAATCAAAAAATGTTTTAAATGGGTAACTTTGTTTTAACTTAAATTGACATAAGGGAGTCTATGAGCTGGCCTAAGATTCATAGCATTTTTTCTCTAGGAGAATCCCAAGAGGTCAGTTTATAAACAAGTAATTATTGAACACACCCAAGAGAATCTGGATCTTATTCCCAGATCTGCCATTAAGCAAATTGCTTAATACCCTTGTCTTCATTTGTACAAGGTTGCACTGAGGATAAAGTTAGAGACAATAGATGAAGCCATACCTCGGAAAGCAGAAGAGTCTGCAGTGATAATTTGTCACATTAATAATAATAATATTATTACATGATCCTCCTAATGCATAATTTACATGATGTAAATCTAAATCATATTTTCATTGTGGAAATTCTTTACAAGGCTTAAGGCTCTATCATGACATATATAATGGAAGTCTTGTCATTTCATGACCTGTTTAAGATAGCCAATTTATTGCAAGCAGGGTTTGGCTTAACAGGGACCACTCTGTCCCCTTGTTCATATGATAGGTCACATAGCTAAAGAAACTACAATTTTTTTCTTTGATTCTTTTTTGTTGTTGTTCATTAAGACTACAGATTGGTGAATAAAAGTAGAAATGAAATAATGAAATGAATAATACATGTGTGATGTTGGGTAATGATCTTATAGACTCCCATTGGAAAAGGTAACATGGCCGAGTGTCCACTGGTAAGCCAGACTGCTCACATTTGAATCCCAGGCTCACCACCCAGGAGAGGTGTAGTCTTGGACAAATTCTTAACCTCTTCATGGCTGTTTCATGATCTACCAACTGTGGATAACCCAGTGTCTGCCCCTAGACTGCTGTTAGAAATAAATAAGCTAATATTTGTAAAAAGCCCTTAGTGCTTGGAACACTGTATTGGGTCTAGAAATGTTAATGTTTCATGATTAATAAATTTGAAAATAATTGTCCTCTGTAGCCCTCATAATTTAAAGATTAAAAAAATGTTTAAAGTGTGGTAAAATATACATAATATAAAATTTACCATTTTAACCATTTTTTAGTGTAGGGCCCGGTGGCATTAAGTACATTCCAAATATTGTGCAAGTAACACCTCTGTCCATCTCTAGAACCCTTTCATCACCCCAATGTGAAGCTCTGTACCCACTAAACAATGACTCTTATTACCCTCTCCCACCCTCCCCACCCCTGGCAACTACCCTTCTACTCTTTGTCTCTATGATTCTGGTGACTCTAGGTATATCATACAATATTTGTTATTTTGATAGTAACCATCCTAGTGTGTGTGAATGGTATCTCACTGTGGTTTTGAGTTGCATTTTCCTGATGATGAGTGATGCTAAACATCTTTTCACATGCTTTTTGACTATATACATATATCCTCTTTGGAGAAATGGTGATTTAATCCCTTTGCCAATTTTTTTCCCCTTTGCCCATTTTTTAAGATTAGCTTTTTTGTGCTTTGTTGTTGAGTTGTAAAGACCTCAATATGTTCAACTGAGAAAAGACCAGTTATCAGGTCTGAGAAAATTCTGTTAAGTAGAGGACAGTATCAATTCTAAGTTTTTGTATTAAAGTGTATAAATATTGCAAAACAAATATTTTAACAGATATACTTTCTTTTTGTCTGCAGTCAGAAAAACTTTCTTTGACAATCATAACACAGATCTCATCAAATAGTTTGCCTTGATTTATGATTATTTTAAATGCTTAGCCAAAATTATATGCTCCAAAATAAAGCTTTTCTTCATTTCTTTTCATTTTTATATAGCATATATATTTGTCCAATAAAATTTTCCATCAAAAGGTTCTTTTAGGTGGTTGAGATATCCCAAAGAGCAATTTCAGAATTTCAAATTTTAATCTTGTGCAACATATTCACTCTCATGTTAAAATACATTCAGCCGCTCCTCTACTTTTGTGGGGATGTATTGCAATGACATTTCATTTTCAAGGATTGCAATTTGAAAAAAGCTGCAAAATCTTATATACCCCCTGGGTCAGATACATAGAAAAACATGACTTGCTCTTTGTGTTGGAGAAGCTAACTGTCTAGAGTAGCAGGTAGGGTGGGGTGATGAGGAGGAATGTGACAAAGTAAATGATTATAAGGAAATATAGTAATCAGGACCTAGGAATATCAAATTCATGGAATTCAGGAAACAGCATGAGAAACCATCTCTTTGTTGTCTAGCTTGGCCTAATGGCATGTTATAATCCAGGAAATCCCATCATTTTTTGGAGTGATGGTTGGTGTCTTTAGAGTTTAAAGTTGACTACCAAGTATTATAGATGTTTTATACGAGATGGGTTTTAGGAAACAGGTTTATGACAACAGGGCAAATATAGAGACTAAAATTGGAATGAGAGAAAAGGCAAAGTGAGTTGTAAACCTCACCCTAGAAATGAGCCAGATTTACAACGAGGCATTTCAGCTTTACCAAATTAAGTGATAGAATTTAACATCCCAATTCAGAAGTGGAGACAAATGAGGAAAGCATAATAAAACAAGTACACTCAGCAGCTTCTTTGCTGGGACATGTCTGTCATTACAGGGTTAGGATCCATGTTTTGAACGGATCACTTTGGCCAGTGAAGATTTTCCTGGGCCCATGGGAACATGTGTCCTTGGACACAGAGAAGCGTCTGAAGGGAGGCTGTGGCGGCCACATCTGGTAACCAATTCTGATGTTCTTTGAGGAATGTTCAATTTCTTCACAGCACCTTTGTCCCTGAAAATTGTTGCCTACCATATATTTATAAAAAAGGTGAATTTCAGTTGACTTTTTTTCCCCTTAGGAATTGCTTTAGATATTCTAAACAATTTTGTCAACCCTAGAACTAGCCAAGGTTGCCTCAAAACCAGAAATAGAGGCCATTCTGAAGAATTATCCCAGAACTTTCCCTGAAAGAAATTCGAATCTAGACCTTGTTACATTGTTACTGCTAATTTGTGACCTGTGAGTAAAAAAGCAAAGTGCTATGTGGTACTCATATATTACTATACTTCATTATTGATTTTAAACTAGATGTAGAAAATCCGTTGCCAGTGTAGACTAATTTTATGCAAGCCATGAAAACATCTATCAAACAGAAACTTGATTCTAACAGAAACAACCAGTGACCAATAGCAGAATAGACAGCTTTCAGGTTTTAGGGATGAAAATGTAGTAGAAGAAATGTGATATGTGGCTTGTTGCACTTGAGTCATTATGCTTAGGAAAAACCATCCTCCTCATTCTATCCTCCTCCATTTCCTTAGGAATAAGCTTTAATAATTGTAATTTGACCAACATATATATTTTCCCCCTTCCCAGTTAAAATATTTGGAAAGTTTTGGCAGCCAACTCTGGTGTTGTACCCATCAAATTATTCAGCTTTGCAGTACTTGTGAGAAGCAAAAGAAATATAGTTTTCAAATGTGGGAGATCTGAATTTATAGGTGTATTTTCCTAAGGGTTTGTCAATTATTCATAAGCCTCAGTAGGCAGTTTTACAAATATGTATGAAAATCAACCTAAATCTATAAATCTTCAGCCTATTTGCTTAGAATTTGCTGAGCATAGCCCTTACATTGATAAGCCAACTAAAAGGAGAGAAAGACCATATATCCCATGGCAGTGCCAGCTGAACTAGGAAGACAGCAGTGGGGATGAAGAGAAATGGAAAGACTTGAGAAAGATCAGGAGGTAACGACTGAACCTGCTGCTTAATCGTAAATAGGTGAGTGAATGAGAGGAAAGATTCAGTGATAAAGGAAGGGTGTCCAGCTTGGATACACTGGAGAGATACTAGTCATTTTTCTAAAAACAGAAAACACATTGGGGAGCAGATTTAAAAAGAATGATGAGCCATGTTTTTCATCTGCTGAGTTTGAGGGGCTCAAAGGATGAAGCAGAGATTTCCAACTGTCCCCTTAGTAAGCATATCTGAAGCTTATAAGAAAGATCTGATCTGGAGGAAAGCACTTGGGCTTCCATAGCTAGTGGGTGGTAAATAGTCTTGGGAATGATGAGATTGTCCAGGAGAATATCTAGAGGACAAACAGAAAATGGCACAAGGAAGAACCCAAGGAACAGCAATGCCTAAGGGCCAGTGGAACAAGAGCCTTTAAAAGACACAGAGAAGGTAAGGCTAGAAAAGAGGACAAAAACCAAAAGTGGAGGATTAAAAAATAAGAATTATAATAGTTTGGGTTTTAGAAAACATAAGCGAAATCAAGATAGCACAGAGAATAAAATATTCTTTTTTAAAAAAGATTTTATTTATTTATTTGACAGAGAGAGAGACAGCAAGAGAGGGAACACAAGCAGGGGGAGTGGGAGAGGGAGAAGCAGGCTTCCTGCCGAGCAGGGAGCCCGATGCAGGGCTCGATCCCAGGACACTGGGACCGTGATCTGAGCCAAAGGCAGACGCCTAATGACTGAGCCATGCAGGTGCCCCAAGAATAAAATATTCTTGACCTAAGGTCAATGAGGTGTTCCTTTTCCTGTGTGCAACAGGGATATATGAAACTCTTGCTTGATAAATCAGAGTGACTATTTATCATGTTTCTTTTAACAGACATTTTTTTTTAAAAGACTTTCTTTATTTGTGAGAGAGAGAGAGAGAGAGCACAAGCCAGGGCAACAGCAGAGGGAGAGGTAGAGGCAGGTTTCCCACTGAGCAGGGATCCCAACGTGGGGTTTGGTCCCAGGACCCTGGAGTCATGACCTGAGCTGAAAGCAGACACGTAACTGACTGAGCTGACCAGGTGCCCCATTTATCATGTTTCTTAAAGCCACAACACTAAACATGTATTGAGTAATAACTGATAAATCATGAATTAATTTATTTTGAAAAAAAGCCACAATTGACTACTCGGCTAGAGTACATATATGTAGATTAGACACAGTTCCTTCTTTCAAGGAAGCTGCATTCCGGTGGGGAAAACAGACTCTTGTAAAAAAAGACCCATACAGTCGGAATGTGCCATATGTGTGAGGGGTGACTATAGGAGCATTTTTATGAAGATGATGCTGATCGTGATGAATGAGGAGGACTCACGTCACCCCCCAAGTCAGGTAGTTGCACAAACGAGTGATGTCAGAGGAGTGTCTGCTGAGCTATCACCCCACTGTTCCTTACAGTGCTTTTTAATATTTGGGGATCATGGGGGCCCTGCTTTGGCTCCACATTCACCTTGATATTTTTGTGGCACTTAATAGGAGTGTGTTCTCTTTCCCCACTGTGAAATCTCACAGCTTGAGTTGCAACATGTATACTCATGCAGCTGTGTATTCATCCCAAGGTAAAATGGCTGTGCAGTCCAACAGAAATTTGCCTTTGTTCTTTTGCCTGGGACAGTTTTTTTTTTTTTTTTTTTAGGAAGGATATAAGAACCTCCCAAATATCATTAGCAATACTCCTAGTGTCATAACCTTGGTGTTCCTCTGAAATCTACTGGAGGGCTCTGGATTTGGGGATGACAGTTAAAAGAATAATGTGAGAAGCCTTTTATCCTCTTGTTATCATACCTTCAAATGGAAGACCACCTATTTCTTTTCTTTAAGTGTTTGCTGCTTTTTTGAGATGGTTGAGGTTCTACTTATCATTGTCATGGTTGATTTAGACATTTAGATGTCTTAAACACAGAAAATGTTAGGGTAACATACAACTTCCTGTTTAAAATTGAATTTTTAAGCAACCCTGCTTTTTCTCTGCTACCCTAATTCTCTGCTGCTAATTTCCTGTGATAATGCAGAGATGGAGAGATAATAGCAACACGAAAAACCAGGCTAAGAGACCACATATTGTTAGAATCATAAAAAAAACCCTATTTTTTAAAAGATTTTATTTATTTATTTATTTGAGAGAGAGAGAGAAAGAGAGAGAGAAAGAGAGAGAGAAAGAGAGAGAGAGAGAGAGAGCATGACTGGGGGAGGGGCAGAGGGAGAGGGAGAAAGAGAATCTTCAAGCAGACTCCCAGCTGAGCAGGGAGCCAGAGGCAGGGGCTCGATCTCATGACCTTGAGATCATGACCTGAGCTGAAGGAAGATGCTCAACCAACTGAGCCACCCAGGTACCTCAAGAAAATTCTATTAATTGTAATTATTTTGGAATAGATGCATATTTTTATTCATAGAACAATACACTTTCACCCACAGAAAGTAAGGTGGAAGGACCCTTGATCTCTACCACACTGTCTACCTTGAGTTCAGAGACTCAGGAAGGAAGGAGAGAGGAAACAGGAATAGTGGGAGAGAGCCATAGACCTCAATGCAGTCTTAGTCATGAGAAAGTAGAGAGGGAAGGGTGGAGGGTTGGGTAGGAAGAGACTCAGATTGCATTGCAGCCCTGAGAAGGTCATGGTGAGGAAGATGGGGTGTCTCAGAGCAAAGATTTTCCATTACGGCAGGAATCGCCTTGCTCTAACATCTCCACTGTGCTCAGCATTGGCTGAGGGGAGTCCTGGTGAGTGTGTCCTTGGAGTGGACAGTGCAGGGAGGTCTGAAGGCGTGGCAGCTGGAGTGTGCCAGTTAGTGACACTTCGGACAGCAGTTTCTCCCTTTGAACACCCATGGCTGCCACACAGCTGGAAACTTTGCTTCTTTAGCTTATTTCCCTTTGTTCTCCTACATGGAGAGTGGAGAGTGTAATCTACTTGCACTTCCAAGAGCTTTATGGGAGGCAGTTTGAAAGCTACTGGCCTATATAAAACACTGACAAGTGATGGACTGGCCCATTCATTTATTTAAGAGATATTCATTGCGCATCTATTGTGTGTGCTAGGCGCTAGGAATATAAAACAAACATGATTCCTACTCTCATGCAATTTATGGTCTAGAGCAAGAAACAGACCATGGATAAACAAACAAAAACATAGACAAAATAATTCAGAAAGTGAGTTATAAATTGTGGTAAATGATAGAAAGGATATAAATATTTTGATAATAATAGGGAACATAGATTGAAAATTTATTATGACTGCTTTATATATATTATTACATTGTTTAAATCTTACATTGGCCCTATAAGATGGACACTATTATTCTGACTATATTTCAGATGCAGACTGAGAGAGGCTGCCTTGCCTAAGGTCCCCCAGCTACTAAGTGACAGAGCAATGATTCAACTCAGGCAGCCTGACTCCTTAGCCCGCTTAACAATTAGCTATAACTTGTCCCTACCCTCTCCCACCCCAAGCACACAGATAAAGTGTTTCTACTCTGATGGTTTGGAAGGGGGAACTTGTCTCTCTCGTCAGGGAGATCTTCCAAGTGGTATTCAATCGAGGCCTGAGGGTAGAAAGAAGTAGCCATGCAAATATCTGGGGACAAGGAAGTGAGATTCATTTTAGACATTCATTCTCTCCTGCGTATCAGTGATGTGTTAAGTTGTTCACTGGTGGTGTACAAGCGAAGAGACAGTCTCCGGGCTTCTGGATCTTTCTTCCTTGTAGATGACTCAGAGAATTAAAAATATGTACCATTTGTGATGATGAGAAGAAATATAAAGAAAATAAAGCTGGGTCAGCAGGAGAGAGTGGGAAGAAAGGGGCTCTGTGGGCTATTTGAAATAGAGTTGTCTTTGCATGGGGAGAATAGAAGTAGTGGAGAATCAGTGCCGTCCTCACAGTGACTCTCAGAATTCATGAATAATCGCCCCAGCTCCTTCTTCCTTGATTGAGATAACTCTGAGGTACATGTTCTACATCTTCTCTCTGAGTCTCCCAGTGGGATTAGGCTCCAAAGGTCTACAGCGGTATATTGTTTGATAAAGCACACTGTCATTACTCCTTACCATCTTCATCCCTCTACCTACCTTTAAAATAAAGAACCCTTGAATCCTTGTCAGGGTTTTCTGAATTAAAATAGTAAGTGATACATCTGAAAAGATTTGATAAACATGAAGACTAATTTTCTTCAGTTGACCCTAGACTGAAAGAAGAAATTCTAAAGTGTTTCAATTATTCATTAGGCTCTCAGTATAATTTTCGATGGAAGGAGAAACACTTATCCCACCATAGCTGAATTGGTGGCAGAACCATGTCAAAGATATGACTGTACTCCCAGGCCTTTCTTTGCCCTTGACCCCTCATTTCTGTGTTCTATCCAGCCTGGTCACATGGATATGTGGCAGAGTTCCATTCCGCCTCTCATCATCCCTGCCTACCACATCTGGGAGCATGCATTTGGCATGTAAAATGTAAACTCCTTCCCCTGACATATAAAGTTAAATCTGTCTAGCTACTAACTCAGGAATTTTAATAAAAGAGTATTTTGATCACTTTCTATGCACCCCCTGGTGAAGGAGGAATCCTCTGACCTAAGTATTATAAGAATGACCAAATATGCAACATCCAACTCTGGACAGATGAGAGGAAAAGCAGTTTATTAGTCACATATATTCACAGTCTAGGGAGGGAGAACCCTACATGCCATGAAAAGCCACATGGGGGTTGCACTCAGGAGTAAAGTGAACCAGAAGGGGTTGTGGGATGTAGGCTTTGTAGTAACAAGTAGGCGAGGTGATCCCTGCTTCCTGCAGGTGGATGTGACTGCCTTGTTTGAATAATCTGTGGGCTGGCAAGGAAGTAAAACCCAAGAGACTGAGGATCTGGCAGAGTCGGGTGGACCTAGCCTTTGGGGGAACTAGCTGGGTGGGTATCCTTTTCTGTGGGGGACAGTGATGGTATACCTGGAAAGAGTATGGGAACTCATAGTTAGGCCTTGGGAGCCTTGTGAAACTCAACGATGTCAAGGAAGCACCTGAAATTTTAAAACTTACAATAATGAGAGCTATTCAGAGTTTGAGCTGTAAAAACTCAAATGATAACAAACTTCTTTTATTAGAATACTAGCTTAAATATGGTTAGGTGTAACTTCAAAAAGCTTAGGTGGAAAATTTTAATTTTTTCCTTATTTGTTAATTTTTTTAAAGCAAGTCCCTGTAGGGAAGGGGGTTGATCTTGCCCTTTACTACAAAGTGCTTTTTTCTTTTTATGGAGTTTTACTTATGCTTGTAAATATTTCATATTGTAGGTAATCATGATATTCTGTGTTTTTTAATTTTAGACTAAAGATCCATAAAGATTAGCATCTATGACATTGAGAAATTGTAAGAGCCTCCAGGGATGTTCCAGATCTAAGAAAGTATAGTGAGCCTGTCTATATAACTGATCACACCTCAACTTGGCTGCTTATTCAGAAATCAATGCCACACACAGATACAGTGGTATGATTTCTGATGAGAAGGGGGTAGAATTAAAGATATGCTGTAGATATTTGGTGCATTAAGCATTTAGATTTATATGACAATTAAAACGGATGCTCCAATGTCTTCCAATAGGGAGGGAAAGCAGGCCTGGGTAATTGTCCCCAATACTTTAGTTTATTTGTATAGAGAAGTACATCAGTAGAGTGAAAGATTGTAATAAAAATCAACAATTACTTCAAAGTCTTTACCCCAATATTACAATCATATACAGTTGAGCTATCTGATTTTTTTTTTTTTTAAAGGTATCTGGATAGGGTGCCTATAGTTTTAATCTGACAAGTCAACCAATTCGCTGATAAAGTGATGACTAACATGGCAATAAATATTAGTTCCTTTGCTTCTCCTTCTTCTTTTCAATAGATCCTAACTCCCACAGCTTTTACTATACCTGCTGGAATTGTAGTATGATTTAAAAATATTTTCATCCATTCATCTTCCATAGATTCCATGTAACCTCACATTCAAGTACAGGCATCCCTAACTGTGCATAATGAATGTGTTTCTGAGAAGTTATAAATTGAAAGATACTTTAAATGCACTCAGAAAACTAATTATTTGAAGGTACACTGTGGTGAATTCTTTTGCAATTCAACTGTTTTGTAGGCTTGTGCAACCGTGGATTAGATTTTATTAAAACAGGGCATTCTTAGTACTAGCACTGATGAGAGAAATAATTCACAGTAGACTATAAATGTTCAGTGGAAGTAATTGAAGTGCAGAGTATTTAAATAGCAAAAGGAAACTTTCACCTTTAAAAGATGTTTAAACACCTGCTTGTATCATAAAGGAGACAAAGTCAAGTTTCGGTTTACATTCAGCCTTACCAATTTTGAAAATATATCTTCCTCGGTGGGTTTATATATAGTCCTCACAAAGTAGGGGATTGCCCCATATGACTTTATCTCAAGGTCTTTTATAATTCTTTTACCACAGTTTGGAGAATGAAAATTTTTAAGAAGGCTTCTTTTCACACAGGGCAGAAAAACCCTAACCACGCATCACCTTCTAAAATGGCACTTAAGAGAAACCTTTAAAGCTTATTGCTCTCATTATTATTATTCCACCCCATTTAATTGACAAAATTTATGTTTTGTTGCAATTAGATTGCAAGATACTTTAAAAAGTAGCAACAAGCACTTTCAGAACTTTGTTTACAAAAGGACTGGAAGCAACTAACTAACCTGTGCAATGCTACAATGAATGACACCGGATTTAGGGAAGATGGTTTTAAAACTATTATTACATCCTTTTACATTTATCTTACCAGTAGGATGTAACAGATAGAAGTGAACTATAATTGCAACCTAAGGTATCATTTTATTCCCAAGTTTTTAAATTTAAAATTTATTTCTAAAGGAGAATATATCAATCCATTCAACAAATAATCACTTAAGGGCACCTGGGTGACTCAGTCAGTTAAGTGTCTGACTTTGGCTCAGGTCATGATCTCAGGGTCCTGGGATCAAGCCCCATTTTGGGCTCCATGCTCATCAGGGAGTCTGCTTGTCCCTCTCCCTCTCCCTTTGCCCCTCCCCTTGCTTGTGCTCTCTCTGTCTCTCTCTCAAATAAATAATAAAAAAATCTTTTAAAAAACCCTAAATAATCATTTATTTCTGCTATGTCATTTGTTAGATACTGTGGATCACATGATGATGAATATGGGGTGGTACCTACTTTCAGAGAGCATACAATCAGTCTATCCTTGTATCGACAAAAAGAAAGCACATACACAAATAACAAAGTTTTACTGCTATTAGGGGATGCAGATAGAGTGCCAGAGAAAGGAGAAATTATCTACATCAGTAGGCAATAGGAAAGAATTCCCACATCTGTGGGGGAAAGCATTCTCTGTGGAGAACATCCTATGGGCAAAGGCTTAAGAGACACATGCAAGGGTCTGGCAGAGAGTGTAGGTGGTTCTATTTCACTGGTGTACAAACAGGTGAGAATGGGGGAAGTGGGAGAAAATTCAGATTACACAGGGCCTTGAATGGCAAGATGAACAATGTAAGCACCTTCCAGTACAGTGGGAAGTTATAGAAGGTTTTTGAGCAGGAGAGCATCATGGTTACATATATATTTCAAGAAAATTAATCATACACTGCATATGACATGGATGGAGAAAAAGAAAGAGAGGCTCAGAGGTGAGGAGACAGACAGGGGATGTCACCACCATTCAGGTGTGAGGAAATGAGAACTTGAGTAGAGACAGGCAGGTGAGTGCAGGATAAACATCCGAAGAATGAGAGGTGGTAAGCCAGGGGGATAAATCATGTTACAGAGAACGTGGAAGGCGAAGCTAAAGACATTTAAGCATTCATCTCCACTCCTGGGAGAGTGAGAGTGGCATGGCATTAATAGAAATGGATAAAACAGGGTTTGAAACAGGCTTGGGAATGAAATAGTAATCTTACGAATTTGTAATCTTGGGTCACACGCCCTACAGAATGATTGATATAGGTGTTTCATATTTGCTGCAAAAAATAATGATTTTCATAATTTGTCATACAAGCATTTACATGTTTAGACAATTTTTTTCTTTCTAAAATTATGTAAGGATTGATTTAATTTGCTAATTTATATTGCTGGAACATGGCAATTTCCAAATATTGGGAACAATATTACTCTTCACAGATATTCGCTACCACTCAATGCCCCAAATCCCTAGCAACTAAACTCTTTAATTAGAGAAAACAATAAAATGAGTATAAATCATATTCTATTTTTTTGAAACTCAGTAATCTATGTGATAGGGTCCCTCAGTTTACAGCGTAGATCAAGAAGAGGCTCTAAGGCAACCCAAAGTGTTTATTTGGGGTCTTAGGGATCCCAATCCAGGAGACACAGAGTTGACGGCAATCAGAAATGTCCTCCAATTGCCTGCAGGGAGGCCAGGCTTATAAAGACAGAGAACCACATGGTTACATAACTTGTTGTGAGATAATTTTGATTGCTGTGGGCAGAGTTTAAGCTATCTCATACACTATTGACCATTTAGCTAACAGGAGTTACATTTTCTCTATTTCAGCCCAAAGTAGAAGGGTGTGTTCCAGAAGGTAGAGCTGCAATTGACAAGTTGCAATTGACAAAAGTCAAAGTTCACAGGTTTGCAAAGGCCTTACTTCTCGGTATCTTCTGGACCCTATTCTGAATGTCTATCTTAGCAGTCCAGGCATCCTTCATTTTGGAATCTTTTCATAAGAGTTATTTAAAAAGTATGCCAAAAAGGTGCCTGGGTGGCTCAGTCGGTTAAGCGTCTGACTTTGGTTCAGGTCATAATCTCAGAGTCCTGGGATGGAGCCCTGGGTCTGCCTCTGCACTCTGGGAAGTCTGCTTAGTTGGCTTATTCCTCTGTCCCTCCCCCTGGCCCGCCACCTCTTCCAGTGTACGTGCTGCTCTCTCTTTCTCTCTCAAATAAATAAATAAGTAAATAAATAAATCTTAAAAAAAGAAGTATGCCTAAGAAGTACCCAGAATGAGTTTATGATGTACAAGTAAGTGTATGATGTCCTCAGGAGATACTTCATTAGAACAGGATCTCCAAAATCTTTCTATAAAGGGACTAATACTGGTTTCTCTGAATTTTTTTGATGAGTGAAAAATAATTCTATTTACAAGATTTATAATACAAGATTAAGAGTATTGCTTATATACGTAACATTTGCATATAGATTTATCCATGAATTTGTTGATCATTAATATTGGTGCGGTAAGTCTAAACACTGGGCATAAATTTACATGCCATTTTGCACAAAATAATAAAAAAGATAGTAAATATCCATTTATTCAGCAAAAAGCCCAAGTAGCTATTTAAAAAGGTTGGCTAAGTATATTTTAAAAACAAATTAATATTTTTAAACACACCTATGTATAACTCTAACATAATTAAGTAAATCAGGAGCCCGAGGATTATGTTTATTTAAATAGGCTAAAATACAATCGTTACGATCATGATAGACTAATTTTGTCCTTTTCTTTACATTTCTTCTTATTTCCTCTTATTTTCACATTTTCTACTGTAGGGGCCAAGGGCAGGCTATCACAAAATGTGCCACTTTGGCATATTAATTATTTTAAATAAGAGTTACTTAAGAAACAGCAGGAACAAAGACAGTCAGGTCTCCTCTGTCTTCCTGAAAGCAGGAAACAAATCTCCCATAAGAAAAATACCCTCCCTGTACCAAGAAATAAAAAGACATCCTTATCTCCAGAGATAGAGACTTTAAAGCCAAGAAAGCTATAGAAACAAATGTTGTTACTTTTTTTCTAATCTATTACCTTGGCCCAAATTCTGCTTAGAATTCCTCATTAATTAAGGCTCCCAAATGTCTGTTTTCTTTAACCTGTCAATTCCTCACAAATTTATTGTCTCCTTGTCTAAAAAGTATAAAAATTGCCCACCTTGGTCATTTCTTTAGGTCTCAATTTCATTATTGGGCCTCCATGTGCACAGAGTAAAGTTATTTTTCCTCCTGTTTATGTCTCATGTAAATTTAATTCTTAGTCCAGCTGGAGAATTTGAGGGTAGGAATTATCTCTTCCTTTCACCATGCCCATCACCCTCCTTTTTTTTTTTTTTTTTTTTTTGTCGTGAACATGTACTAACTTCAGATGATCAGATTCTATCCCTGGCTGTTTTGCAGGAAACATGTAAATTACAAGAATTTCCTAAACTCAGCCCTGATCGATAGACCTTGTAGTCCTATTCGATGGGTCTACTTTGAGCCATTTCACAAAACTCTCTGAGCCAAAGGATTGACATTTATAGGATTTTCCAAGTATTCTTGCAGTCTTAAGACAGTGTCCCCCAGAGCAGATTAAGGAGGACATTTGTGATGAGCAACGGGCATGGCATCAAATTGTCCAATCACTATATGGGACACCTGAAACTAACATTGCACTCTATGTTAACTAGCTGGAATTTAAGTAACAACTTTAAAAAAAAGACAGTGCCCCCCTGAGCAATATATTTTATGATAATTGGTGCAAATAGCCCTACGTGGTACAGCTGGTTCTCAGACATCTTTGTATGGAGTTACTGAGAATTTATAGCTATTTCACAACTAACTTCACAGAGAGAATATGGAAACACGATCAGTTATTCACTTTGGGAATCTTAGATTAACATTGCATTAAAATTAACTAAAACAAGAGCTCACTTATTGAGTGCCTAACTTTTTGTATTAAGTGCCAAAAAAATAAAAACCATAATAACAATGTCTACTGTACCCTGCAAAGCTTACCAACCACTCTCGTATTGTGCAAAACCCAATATGTTCCATAGATAGTGTATTTCATTGCTGAAATGCAGTTGATCTTACTGAATATAATTCAATGAATGTAATGCCATTTTTCTACTGTTTCAATTATATTTTAGTACAGAAAGAAAAGTGCAAGACTTAGTCAATTCTGCCATGATTAAAACTTAATTCCATATATTAATAGCCATTGTATTCTATTAAATCTGGTAGAAAAGATTTATACTGCCATTTATTTCCATTCTTAATTATTAGCATGAAATAGAACACATCAGTATGCTTCTTAAAATACTCTTGGATTATGAATTAAATACAAAATTACAACTAAAAAGAAACAGCACAGGAAAATGTTTTTAAATGGTTCATTATAAAATTAACAAAGAGAAAATAATAAAGCAGTGATGGTCTGAGGTTTGATTTTTTTTTCTTCCTCCACCTCTTTCTTCTTTCCCCGAAAACCATTCCAAACTCTCAGTGTGATGTAGCATATTCTAGAAGTAATATGTCACAGTTTTCACCTATTATTTAGGCAACAAATAAAAATCATTGCACTTGGATTTAGACACATTGAAGAAAAAAATAATGGGGTTATTACTGGCACATATAATTTTTTTTTATTCAGCTTTTAAATTTTGAGATAATTGTAGATTCCCATGCAGTGTGAGATGTAATACACACAAGTCCCATGTACCCTTTACCCAGTTTCCCCCAAAGGTAACATCTTAGAACAAGATAGTGCACTATTACAGTCAGGTGCTGACATTGTTACAATCAAGAGAGAGAACATTTCCATCACCACAAGGACTCACTCATAGACTTTTTTCCTTCTCCATTTCCCTCTCACCCGGACTCCCTTCTTAATCCCTGGAAGCCACTAATAATGTGTTTATTTCTATATATAAAAGATTGAGTTTTGGAGAAATTAAATAGCTTACATACAAATATGTTAAATTGGAATTCAGATGAGCTATGACTTGAAAGCTCCTGCTCTTTCTCTCACATCATGACTAGAGAAATATTAAAAACTTTACCAATAATTCCCAGCCTTGCTCGATCTCTTTCTACACCGTAGGGACAGTGTCCCTAAGTTTTAACCGAAGGCCTAGGCAACTCTCGACTACATAGGTTAGAAGTTCATTAAAGAATATTCTGATTTTGCTGTCAGAGGGCTAAGGAGAGCATAGGAACAACAATGCTCCAATGCGGAGATTGAGGACATCACTCTTGTGACATAAAGAGGCAAGTCTCTCAGACAATACATGTAAGCTACTGGGGAAAAGGGAAAAAAAGTCTGAGGGGAATATAACAAAGAAGGGAAGAAATAAGATGTAGGGAATTTGCAAAATCAGTATGTATACAAGAGATAAAGAACCCTCAAAATTTTTTTTTTTTATTCTTATGTTAATCCCCATACATTACATCATTAGTTTTAGATGAAGTGTTCCATGATTCATTGTTTGTGCATAACACCCAGTGCTCCATGCAGAATGTGCCCTCCTCAATACCCACCACCAGGCTAACCCATCCTCCCACCCCCCTCCCCTCTAGAACCCAGTTTGTTTTTCAGAGTCCATCGTCTCTCATGGTTCGTCTACCCCTCCGATTTCCCCCGCTTCATTCTTCCCCTCCCGCTACCTTCTTCTTCTTCTTTTTTTTTTTTTCTTAACATATATTGCATTATTTGTTTCAGAGGTACAGATCTGAGATTCAACAGTCTTGCACAATTCACAGCGCTTACCAGAGCACATACCCTCCCCAGTGTCTATCACCCAGTCACCCCATCCTTCCCACCCCACCCCCCACTCCAGCAACCCTCAGTTTGTTTCCTGCCATTAAGAATTCCTCATATCAGTGAGGTCATATGATACATGTCTTTCTCTGTTTGACTTATTTCACTCAACATAATACCCTCCAGTTCCATCCACGTCGTTGCAAATGGCAAGATCTCATTCCTTTTGATGGCTGCATAATATTCCATCGTATATATATACCACCTCTTCTTTATCCATTCATCTGTCGATGGACATCTTGGCTCTTTCCACAGTTTGGCTATTGTGGACATTGCTGCTATAAACATCGGGGTGCATGTACCCCTTCGGATCCCTACTTTTGTATCTTTGGGGTAAATACCCAGTAGTGCAATTGCTGGATCATATGGTAGCTCTATTTTCAACTTTTTGAGGAACCTCCATACAGTTTTGCAGAGTGGCTACACCAGCTTGCATTCCCACCAACAGTGTAGGAGGGTTCCCCTTTCTCCGCATCCCCGCCAACATCTGTCGTTTCCTGACTTGTTCATTTTAGCCATTCTGACTGGTGTGAGGTGGTATCTCATTGAGGTTTTGATTTGGATTTCCCTGATGCCGAGCGATATGGAGCATTTTTCATGTGTCTGTTGGCCATTTGGATGTCTTCTTTGGAAAAATGTCTGTTCATGTCTTCTGCCCATTTCTTGATTGGATTCTTTGTTCTTTGGGTGTTGAGTTTAAGAAGTTCTTTATAGATTTTAGATACTAGCCCTTTATCTGATATGTCATTTGCAAATATCTTCTCCCATTCTGTCGGTTGTCTTCTGGTTTTGTGGACTGTTTCCTTTGCTTTGCAAAAGCTTTTTATCTTGATGAAGTCCCAATAGTTCATTTTTGCCCTTGCTTCCCTTGCCTTTGGCGATGTTTCTAGGAAGAAGTTGCTTCGGCTGAGGTCAAAGAGGTTGCTGCCTGTGTTCTCCTTTAGGATTTGGATGGACTCCTGTCTCACATTGAGGTCTTTCAACCATTTGGAGTCTATTTTTGTGTGTGGTGTAAGGAAATGGTCTAGTTTCATTCTTCTGCATGTGGCTATCCAATTTTCCCAACACCATTTGTTGAAGAGACTGTCTTTGTTCCATTGGACATTCTTTCCTGCTTTGTCAAAGATGAGTTGACCATAGAGTTGAGGGTCCATTTCTGGGCTCTCTATTTTGTTCCATTGATCTATGTGTCTGTTTTTGTGCCAGTACCATGCTATCTTAATGATGACAGCTTTGTAATAGAGCTGGAAGTCCGGAATTGTGATGCCGCCAGCTTTGCTTTTCTTTTTCAACATTCCTCTGGCTATGCGGGGTCTTTTCTGGTTCCATACAAATTTGAGGATTATTTGTTCCATTTCTTTGAAAAAAGTGGATGGTATTTTGATGGGGATTGCATTGAATGTGTAGATTGCCCTAGGTAGCATTGACATCTTCACAATATTTGTTCTTCCAATCCATGAGCATGGAACATTTTTCCATTTCTTTGTGTCTTCCTCAATTTCTTTCATGAGTATTTTATAGTTTTCTGAGTACAGATCCTTTGTCTCTTTGGTTAAATTTATTCCTAGGTATCTTATGGTTTTGGGTGCAATTGTAAATGGGATTGACTCCTTAATTTCTTTTTTTTTTTTTTTTAAAGATTTTATTTATTTATTTGAGACAGAGAGAATGAGAGAGAGAGCGAGCACATGAGAGGGGGGAGGGTCAGAGGCAGAAGCAGGCTCCCTGCTGAGCAGGGAGCCCGATGCGGGACTCGATCCCGGGACTCCAGGATCATGACCTGAGCCGAAGGCAGTCGCTTAACCAACTGAGCCACCCAGGCGCCCCGACTCCTTAATTTCTCTTTCTTCTGTCTTGCTGTTGGTGTATAGGAATGCCACTGACTTCTGTGCATTGATTTTATATCCTGCCACTTTACTGAATTCCTGTATGAGTTCTAGCAGTTTTGGGGTGGAGTCTTTTGGGTTTTCCACATAAAGTATCATATCATCTGCAAAGAGTGAGAGTTTGACTTCTTCCTTGCCAATTTGGATGCCTTTGATTTCTTTTTGTTGTCTGATTGCTGTGGCTAGGACTTCCAATACTATGTTGAATAGCAGTGGTGATAGTGGACATCCCTGCCGCGTTCCTGACCTTAGGGGGAAAGCTCTCAGTTTTTCCCCATTGAGAATGATATTCGCTGTAGGTTTTTCATAGATGGCTTTTATGATATTGAGGTATGTACCCTCGATCCCTATACTCTGAAGAGTTTTGATCAAGAAAGGATGCTGTACTTTGTCAAATGCTTTTTCTGCATCTATTGAGAGGATCATATGATTCTTGTTCTTTCTTTTGTTAATGTATTGTATCACGTTGATTGATTTGCAGATGTTGAACCAACCTTGCAGCCCAGGGATAAATCCCACTTGGTCATGGTGAATAATCCTTTTAATGTACTGTTGGATCCTATTGGCTAGTATTTTGGTGAGAATTTTTGCATCCATGTTCATCAGGGATATTGGTCTGTAATTCTCCTTTTTGATGGGGTCTTTGTCTGGTTTTGGGATCAAGGTAATGCTGGCCTCATACAATGAGTTTGGAAGTTTTCCTTCCATTTCTATTTTTTGGAACAGTTTCAGAAGAATAGGTATGAATTCTTCTTGAAATGTTTGGTAGAATTCCCCTGGGAAGCCATCTGGCCCTGGGCTTTTGTTTTTTGGGAGATTTTTGATGACTGCTAAAATTTCCTTAGTGGTTATAGGTCTGTTCAGGTTTTCTATTTGTTCCTGGTTCAGTTTTGGTAGTTGGTACATCTCTAGGAATGCATCCATTTCTTCCAGGTTATCTAATTTGCTGGCATAGAGTTGCTCATAATATGTTCTTATAATTGTTTGTATTTCTTTGGTGTTGGTTGTGATCTCTCCTCTTTCATTCATGATTTTGTTGAT
>NC_058410.1:127780749-127889332 GCF_002201575.2 Neomonachus schauinslandi
TTTTTCATGTGTCTGTTGGCCATTTGGATGTCTTCTTTGGAAAAATGTCTGTTCATGTCTTCTGCCCATTTCTTGATTGGATTCTTTGTTCTTTGGGTGTTGAGTTTAAGAAGTTCTTTATAGATTTTAGATACTAGCCCTTTATCTGATATGTCATTTGCAAATATCTTCTCCCATTCTGTCGGTTGTCTTCTGGTTTTGTGGACTGTTTCCTTTGCTTTGCAAAAGCTTTTTATCTTGATGAAGTCCCAATAGTTCATTTTTGCCCTTGCTTCCCTTGCCTTTGGCGATGTTTCTAGGAAGAAGTTGCTTCGGCTGAGGTCAAAGAGGTTGCTGCCTGTGTTCTCCTTTAGGATTTTGATGGACTCCTGTCTCACATTGAGGTCTTTCAACCATTTGGAGTCTATTTTTGTGTGTGGTGTAAGGAAATGGTCTAGTTTCATTCTTCTGCATGTGGCTATCCAATTTTCCCAACACCATTTGTTGAAGAGACTGTCTTTGTTCCATTGGACATTCTTTCCTGCTTTGTCAAAGATGAGTTGACCATAGAGTTGAGGGTCCATTTCTGGGCTCTCTATTTTGTTCCATTGATCTATGTGTCTGTTTTTGTGCCAGTACCATGCTATCTTAATGATGACAGCTTTGTAATAGAGCTGGAAGTCCGGAATTGTGATGCCGCCAGCTTTGCTTTTCTTTTTCAACATTCCTCTGGCTATGCGGGGTCTTTTCTGGTTCCATACAAATTTGAGGATTATTTGTTCCATTTCTTTGAAAAAAGTGGATGGTATTTTGATGGGGATTGCATTGAATGTGTAGATTGCCCTAGGTAGCATTGACATCTTCACAATATTTGTTCTTCCAATCCATGAGCATGGAACATTTTTCCATTTCTTTGTGTCTTCCTCAATTTCTTTCATGAGTATTTTATAGTTTTCTGAGTACAGATCCTTTGTCTCTTTGGTTAAATTTATTCCTAGGTATCTTATGGTTTTGGGTGCAATTGTAAATGGGATTGACTCCTTAATTTCTTTTTTTTTTTTTTTAAAGATTTTATTTATTTATTTGAGACAGAGAGAATGAGAGAGAGAGCGAGCACATGAGAGGGGGGAGGGTCAGAGGCAGAAGCAGGCTCCCTGCTGAGCAGGGAGCCCGATGCGGGACTCGATCCCGGGACTCCAGGATCATGACCTGAGCCGAAGGCAGTCGCTTAACCAACTGAGCCACCCAGGCGCCCCGACTCCTTAATTTCTCTTTCTTCTGTCTTGCTGTTGGTGTATAGGAATGCCACTGACTTCTGTGCATTGATTTTATATCCTGCCACTTTACTGAATTCCTGTATGAGTTCTAGCAGTTTTGGGGTGGAGTCTTTTGGGTTTTCCACATAAAGTATCATATCATCTGCAAAGAGTGAGAGTTTGACTTCTTCCTTGCCAATTTGGATGCCTTTGATTTCTTTTTGTTGTCTGATTGCTGTGGCTAGGACTTCCAATACTATGTTGAATAGCAGTGGTGATAGTGGACATCCCTGCCGCGTTCCTGACCTTAGGGGGAAAGCTCTCAGTTTTTCCCCATTGAGAATGATATTCGCTGTAGGTTTTTCATAGATGGCTTTTATGATATTGAGGTATGTACCCTCGATCCCTATACTCTGAAGAGTTTTGATCAAGAAAGGATGCTGTACTTTGTCAAATGCTTTTTCTGCATCTATTGAGAGGATCATATGATTCTTGTTCTTTCTTTTGTTAATGTATTGTATCACATTGATTGATTTGCGGATGTTGAACCAACCTTGCAGCCCAGGGATAAATCCCACTTGGTCATGGTGAATAATCCTTTTAATGTACTGTTGGATCCTATTGGCTAGTATTTTGGTGAGAATTTTTGCATCCATGTTCATCAGGGATATTGGTCTGTAATTCTCCTTTTTGATGGGGTCTTTGTCTGGTTTTGGGATCAAGGTAATGCTGGCCTCATACAATGAGTTTGGAAGTTTTCCTTCCATTTCTATTTTTTGGAACAGTTTCAGAAGAATAGGTATGAATTCTTCTTGAAATGTTTGGTAGAATTCCCCTGGGAAGCCATCTGGCCCTGGGCTTTTGTTTTTTGGGAGATTTTTGATGACTGCTAAAATTTCCTTAGTGGTTATAGGTCTGTTCAGGTTTTCTATTTGTTCCTGGTTCAGTTTTGGTAGTTGGTACATCTCTAGGAATGCATCCATTTCTTCCAGGTTATCTAATTTGCTGGCATAGAGTTGCTCATAATATGTTCTTATAATTGTTTGTATTTCTTTGGTGTTGGTTGTGATCTCTCCTCTTTCATTCATGATTTTGTTGATTTGGGTCATTTCTCTTCTCTTTTTGATAAGTCTGGCCAGGGGTTTCTCAATCTTGTTAATTCTTTCAAAGAACCAGCTCCTAGTTTCGTTGATCTGTTCTACTGTTCTTTTAGTTTCTATTTCATTGATTTCTGCTCTGATCTTTATTATTTCTCTTCTCCTGCTGGGTTTAGGCTTTATTTGCTGTTCTTTCTCCAGCTCCTTTAGGTGTAGGGTTAGGTTGTATACTTGAGACCTTTCTTGTTTCTTGAGAAAGGCTTGTATTGCTATATACTTTCCTCTTAGGACTGCCTTTGCTGCATCCCAAAGATTTTGAATAGTTGTGTTTTCATTTTCATTGGTTTCCATGTATTTTTTTAATTCTTCTTTAATTTCCTGGTTGACCCATTCGTTCTTCAGTAGGATGCTCTTTAGCCTCCATGTATTTGAGTTCTTTCTGACTTTTGTCTTGTGATTGAGCTCTAGTTTCAAAGCATTGTGGTCTGAAAATAGGCAGGGAATGATCCCAATCTTTTGGTACCGGTTGAGACCTGATTTATGACCTACGATGTGATCTATTCTGGAGAATGTTCCATGGGCACTAGAGAAGAATGTGTATTCCATTGCTTTGGGGTAGAATGTTCTGAATATGTCTGTGAAGTCCATTTGGTCCAGTGTGTCATTTAAAGTCTTTATTTCCTTGTTGATCTTTTGCTTAGACGATCTGTCCATTTCAGTGAGGGGGGTGTTAAAGTCCCCCACTATTATTGTATTGTTGTCGATGTGTTTCTTTGCTTTTGTTATTAATTGCCTTATATAATTGGCTGCTCCCATGTTAGGGGCATAGATATTTACAACTGTTAGATCTTCTTGTTGGATAGATCCTTTAAGTATGATATAGTGTCCTTCCTCATCTCTTATTATAGTCTTTGGTTTAAAATCTAATTTGTCTGATATAAGGATTGCCACCCCAGCTTTCTTTTGGTGTCCATTAGCATGGTAAATGGTTTTCCACCCCCTCACTTTCAATCTGGGGCTGTCTTTGGTTCTAAAATGAGTCTCTTGCAGACAGCATATCGATGGTCTTGTTTTTTAATCCAGTCTGATAGCCTGTGTCTTTTGATTGGGGCATTGAGCCCATTTACATTCAGGGTAACTATTGAAAGATAGGAATTTAGTGCCATTGTATTGCCTGTAAGGTGACTATTACCATATATTGTCTGTGTTCCTTTCCGGTCTATGTTGCCTTTAGGCTCTCTCTTTGCTTAGAGGACCCCTTTCAAGATTTCCTGTAGGGCTGGTTTTGTGTTTGCAAATTCCTTTAGTTTTTGTTTGTCCTGGAAGCTTTTTATCTCTCCTTCAATTTTCAATGACAGCCTAGCTGGATAGAGTATTCTTGGCTGCATATTTTTCTCATTTAGTGCTCTGAATATATCCTGCCAGTCTTTTCTGGCCTGCCAGGTCTCTGTGGATAGGTCTGTTGCCAATCTAATGTTTCTACCCTTGTAGGTTACATATCTCTTCTCCCGAGCTGCTTTCAGGATTTTCTCTTTGTCTCTGAGACTCGTAAGTTTTACTATTAGATGTCGGGGTGTTGACCTATTTTTATTGATTTTGAGAGGGGTTCTCTGTGCTTCTTGGATTTTCATGCCTGTTTCCTTCCCCAAATTAGGGAAGTTCTCTGCTATAATTTCCTCCATTATACCTTCTGCCCCTCTCTCTCTTTCTTCTTCTTCTGGGATCCCAATTATTCTAATGTTGTTTCGTCTTATGGTATCGCTTATTTCTCGAATTCTGCCCTCGTGATCCAGTAGTTGTTTATCTCCCTTTTTCTCAGCTTCTTTATTTTCCATCATTTCATCATCTATATTACTGATTCTCTCTTCTGCCTCATTTATCCTAGCAGTTAGTGCCCCCATTTTTGATTGCACCTCATTAATAGCCTTTTTGATTTCTACTTGGTTGGATTTTAGTTCTTTTACTTCTCCATAAAGGGTTTCTCTAATAACTTCCATATTTTTTTCAAGCCCAGCTAGTATCTTTAAAGTGATGATTCTGAACTCTAGATCTGACATCGTACTAATGTCCGTATTGAGTAGGTCCCTGGCAGTCGGTACTACCTCTTGTTCTTTTTGGTGAGGTGATTTTTTCCGTCTTGTCATTTTGTGCAGAGGAGAATAGATTAATGAGAGAACAAAATGCTAGCAGAGTAACAACGTCCCCAGAAAATATACTCTAAACAAATCAGAAAAAACCTGAAGCAGTGGGAAAAGAAAGGGAAAGAGAGAAAAAAGAAAAAGAAAAAAGAGAAAAAGATAAAGATAAAAACAAAAACAAACAGAACAAAACAACAACAACAAAAAAACGAGAATGTGATCAAATATGATCAGGCTGGTATATAGATCAGTGCCTCACACTAGATTTGGGGTGTATTTTGGTCTTTTAGAAGAAAGTGCCTCCCAAAATTTTAAAGAAAGAAAAACTTATATATGTACAAAAATAAGGGTTGATATGATGAAGGGATGGAATATGACTGTAAAGATGGAAATTATAAAAAATTTTATAAAAGGAATTGATAAGAAGTTGTTTGAAAAAAGAAAGAAGAGGATTTAAAAAAAGAAAAAAAAAGGGAGAGGATGTGATCAGGCAGGGGAATAGAAAACACCATATACTAGAGATTTAGGGTATATTTTGATCTGTTAGAAGAAACTATCTCAAAATTTTAAAGAGAGAACAACTTATATATATAAGCCAAAAATACAGGTAACTACTATGAAGGGATAGAATATGACTCTAAAAATGAAAAATAAAAATTTTTTTTTTTAAAGGGATTGATAAGATGTTGGTTGAAAAAGGGAAAAAGAAAAATTCAAAAAGAAAAAAAGACAGTTAAAAAAAAATTAACTTTGAAAGACTAAAGAATCATGGTAAAAAAGCCATGAATTCTATGTGCAGTAGTCCCCTAGAGGTGGAGTTCTGCCGTTCTCATTGATGGGTAAACTTGGTCTTGGCTGGCTGTTCTCGCTGATCTTCTGGGGAGGGGCCTGTTGCCGTGGTTTCCAAATGTCTTTGCCGGAGGCGGAAGTGCCCCGCCCTTGCCCCCTCCCAGCTAAGTAATCTGCTCAGGTTTGCTCTCCGGGGCTTTTGTTCCCTGCGAGCTTTCCGTACAGCTTTGGAGGCGGAGAGTGAAAATGGCGGCCTCCCAATCTCCGCCGCGGAGGAGCCGAGAACTCAGGGCCCCGCTTCTCAGTGAGCCCCCAGAGAAAAGCCGTCAGTCACTCCCGTCTCCCCGGTCTCCAGCCGCACTCCGTGCTCACCCGGCCTGTGACCGCGCGTTTCTATCTGTGGCACCCGACCCCGGGTGGAGTCTCCAAACCCAGCAGATCCCTGCGGTGCGCTCCCGCGCGGCTCCTCCTGGGGGAGGAAGGGGAGTCTCCCCGGATCTGCTGCTTGTTGGGTCCCTGCTGGAGGAGCAGGGGCCCGACTGTGCCGCGGATCACGGTTTATGGGAACCCCGAGCTGAGAGCCCGCGCCTGGGCTCCGCCTCTGCAGCCAGCTTCCCTGCTCCGATACCTGGGAGCTCTGCCACACTCAGGCACCCCCGGTCTTTCTGTGACCCTGTGGGTCCTGAGACCACACTGTCCCGGAGGATTCCACCCCCCGCTTAGCCACCAGAGTGACGTCCCTCAGTGGAGCAGACTTTTAAACGTTCCGACTTTGTGCCTGTGGTTCTATCACTTGCCAGAAGCGGCCGCCGGAGGCCCCTCCCCCGCCGTCTATCCTCCCGAATATCGCCTCGGATTCACTTCTCCGCACGTCCTACCTTCCAGAAAGTGGTCGCTTTTCTGTTCAGAGAGTTGTTGCTATTCCTTTCTTCGATCTCCTGTTGGTTTGTAGGTGTTCAGAATGGTTTGATCCCTATCCAGCTGAATTCCTGAGAGGAGACGAAATCCAGGTCTCCTACTCCTCCGCCATCTTGCTCCGCCCCCCCAAGAACCCTCAAAATTTAGTCAGCATTTTGGCAGTTATTTTCAACCTCTAGAAATGTGCTCACATCTGAGCTACACAGAGTAAAGAAGCCCTGTCTACCAGGCCATCTCTGAGTGGTCCAAAATGCCAGGTGGGGTGAAAAGAAGAGAACCCAATCTAGTTTCAACCCTTATGTCCCACAAATATATACTCAAATATTTTCAGAGCCACCCTTTGATAAACTATAGGGAAAGATAAAAACACTAAACTTGTCAATGTCACCGTATCTATTGCTTCTTCAGTCATACAAGATACTGTATCCATTTCATTTTAAAATGACATAATTACATACAATTTTTTGTCTTTTGTGAGGAATATATCAGTTTGAATTAAGTGTTATTGTATACAAAAAAAAGAAAAAGACTCCAAGAAAATTAAAAAAAAAAAACCCTAAAAATAGAAAAGATTTGTTTTTCTCTCTTAAAAAAAATAAATCAGAGTGAACGCCTTTTATGAAATGAACAGTTTCTTGCTATCCACCCAGGCTCGTTCTAGCTTCCTGTATTGTCATCCCTAGCATGTGGTTTCAAATCCTAAGACCGCCTCATAGTGCAGGTGGCTGCTGGAGATCTGGCTATCACATCCGCATTGAAGACACTTGGAAGGGAGCAGTGGAAAAGAAAAAAAAAAAAGAAAAGAAAAGAAAACAAACAAACGTTAAACAAAAAACATGACTTAAGTCAGCTCCTCTTTTTAAAGGAGAATTTTCAGCAGTTTCATAGCACCTGCAGAACGACCAATAACCTAAGCTGTGGATCAAGGGTTAGTCGTTTGTTTACATCTAGCTGCAAGATGTACAATGTCCATAGTTCAGTTACTGAGAAAAAAGCAGTCTTGGCTGTTGAATGGACAGCTAGCATCTCTGACAATGGGGACATATGTGATTAATGTTGATAAATGCAAGTTTTCTCATAGTTTTCTTATTACTTATTTATCCTTACTCATCACCAGGAATAGCCACGTGTACTGATTGGTTAATACTCTGTTAATGACATACATATGATGAATGTAGTTTAAAAAGAAACACAATTTCACATTTCAAAACTCATCTAGTTTCCGCATGTTCTGATTTGACTCTTTCAAAAAAGGTAAGACTGGCTCTCAGATTCTAACAATCCATTTTCTGTTAAATGGAACAGCATGAAGTTTCATTTTAGAAACTCAGAAAAAAATATAAAGAGCTTTTGTGTGTTTGTGGTTCGCATTAAGTAAGTGAAGACTATATTTTTCCATTGATTATTGGCATTGTTCAAGCAATTGAATTATAACACTCTCATCTATCATGTAACTTATTTGGATTTATAGAAGGGAAGGTTAAGTACAGACAAACAATGGATAAATACAAATTTTAAAATAACCAAAGCACAAAATCAAATCCACAAATAAGAAAAATAACAATCACCTGATTGTTCTGGACCATCTGAATATAGTTTTCTTGATATTGTTCACTCTGAATAGACAAAAAATGAAATGACTCCTACTGGGGTAAGAAAAGAAGCAGTGAGATCGAAATCTTAATCAAATGCTGTTGAGATCTCTATAGCTGGGGGCTGGCTTTATAGGAACATTCAGAAAGTTATTTATTTATTTTCTCCAGGTCTCAAATGTTGCTTTAAAGACCTCATGCAGGATATAATTATATTCAATAATCTCATATTGCTAGAGATTCAAAGCCAGTAACAAATACTTTTTGTCCTCTTTCCAAATAAAGAATAATATCTTCATTGATTGACAAAAGGGATTCTTCTGAACATGGATTATGCCTTTAGGCCCTAGGACGATGCCTTTTTAGTGTCTACATACAAACTTTAGTTGAAATCACGGCCCTAATTGACAGAATTTTTAAATTAGAGCGCCCACAGGCCACTTTGCTACATGGTACATGGTCATTTTCTTCTACATTGAATTAATTTTCAATCAGCATTGTTTAAAAAAAATGAGCAGGAGTAGAAGCTGGCAGCCAATGCTCTAACGTTATTTCAAATCCCGAAGCACAAAGATTAATTAAGAACCAATTAATATGGAGCATACACGTCAAAAGAAGATAGAGAAGATTAAGATGAGGTCAAGAGAAAAGTCGTTTTTGTTTTCTTCTTTCGAAGCTTAGATATATCACAAATAAGAAATTAAGGAGAAAATAGAACATATTAAATTGCTAAATCTGCATTATGTTTAAGAAATACAAATGTAAATTACCTTTGATGTTACTTACTCATAAAATCATCACGGAAGAGAAAGCAACAGAAGCACTTAAGAAACACCTTCTATATAACACCCAGTGAATCGTGGGTCACTACATCAAAAACTAATGATGTATGGTGACTAACATAACATAATAAAATTAAATTAAATTAACAAAAAAGAAAAAAGAAACACCTTCTGTACTTTTGTAAGGAGTCAGCATAGTGGAGACCTTGGAGGGAAACTGCCTGGGCTCAAATCTGCCTCCACCTGTGTGATTTGGGGCAAGTATCCTAACCTCTCTTGGTTTCCTTACTTGTAAATGTGCTCTTAATTTTGTTACCCAGAGTCTTTGTGAGAATTGGGTAGGATATCCATGTGAAATATTCAGAAAAGAACCCAGAATATAGTAAAACCCAATAAATATTATTCTTGTTAATTAATTCCAAAATATGGACTTAATGAGGACTGTCTAAGGATATTACATGCTGTTGAAGGAATTGTACTGCCTCCAGAAGGGCTAGATTTATTATTATATAGTATCCTCTTGTCGCATTTAGACAAACAAGAAAATGGTCCAGTATTATTTTGGCAAGTTCACTTCTACTGTATTTATTTATTAAAAGCCAGTTTTCAAGCTAAAGTGCAAAACTGGGGAAATCTGTCTCAGATAAGGATATCGTGCATGGCATAAAATGGAAAATGCACCCTTGGTGGCAAAAATATATGGCAAAGCAGTCATAATTTTAAAAGAAGGAAACAAAGGAATCCAAGAGATATTAGATAAAAATGAGATTGAACTGTAAAAGAAAACTGCATTTGGGTATTCAATTTGTGAACAGAAATGGTTAAATCTTTAAACATTAATGGGTGGCAGACATTCTGTCTGACCAGCTGACATTCTGTCTTCACAAAAAGAGCATTGGACTGAACAGTTTGGGGGTCCGAGTTATTTATGTGGGTAAGGCAGCTCTCCGAACCCAGTTTTTTTTAATCTGTAAAGCAAGACTATTTCACTTGATAATTTCTAGGGTTTACTATTTCAACTGGAAAAGAAAAAAAAATAACAGAAATGTTGATGCGTAACATATCGTTGCTTCTTCCCATTTTTTTCTTGAAAGATAGCAGCCTTTAAGATGATCTTTCCAGATTTCCAGCTTCATAAATGGCCCTTCGAGAGCAGCTAGGCTATTTTGCTCACCAAGAGCTTCAGAAACACTGGTGGTAATGGTGGTGTTGAGATGTGGGGCCGGAGGTAGCAGAGGGATGTCAAGCATCAAGGCATGCTATGTTAACTCACTAGACAGATGCTCCACTTCTGGCCATAGGTGGCTCTGGGTCCAGTCTGTAAACAACACTGCTCCAGTCAAAAGACAAGCGATCTTCATACATCACTATGTTTATGTGGTATAAAGCCAAGAAGGGCTTTTCTCTTTGAGTTCCTTTAATTGGGAGTACGCTGATGCCTAATTATAAAGCATGTAATTGTAGTGCAGCAAAACCACATGTCCAGCCACATTGGCCTGTGCATCTGGCATGCCCTTGGCTCATGCATCTTCTCTCTTCCCTTCCCGGTACTAAACGCTGTCCAGTTGCCTCCTTATACCTTCCCTTCCTAAATGGTCTCTAGTGAAAATCTCTGAGTGTGAATAAAGGTACATTTCAGTTCTTGTATTTTCCTCTTCTGTTTGGTGTTGCTAAATTTAGTCAGCCATTCAATAGATATTTACTGCACTTTGTCTTCTTGATACTATTTGAGTTGTACCAAGGACTTGATTTTGAGTCGACATTTGGAAGATGAGTTGGAAGTCATTAAGTAAAGAAAAGGGGGGAAGAACTCACTGGACTGATGAAACAGTGCCAAGTCCCAGTGGTAGGAAGCTGCAAGGCAGGTTTGAGGAAAGGAAAATTAGATACAGAGGCAGGAGGACCTAGGGTGAGAGGGAGGGTGATAGAACATGAACAAAAATGTCAGGAGATGGAGACTTGAAGGTCATGTGGAGGAGGTCGGTCCTTATTCTAAGATTAACACAAAACCACCAACGCATTTTAAGCAGTGGAGTGATATGATCAGAAGTGGGTTTTTCACGTGTCTGGCTGTAAAGAACAGAGTGAATAGCAGGTGGGGAGAGGATGGGTGGGGGTGGTTGCAGGGTTGATGTGCGATTACAGTTTTTCAGAAGAGAAATAAAGCTAGTTTGGTGTAGAGTTTGTCTATAATATAGCAGCAAACAAGTATATTCTTGAGAAGTATTTAGGTGGGAAAATCTGTAGCACTAGATGGATTAGATATTATAAGCAGCAAATTTTTTAGATATTTTTATTTATTTATTGGAGAGAGAATGACAGAGATAGTGAGAGAGAGCAGGAGCAGAGAGGAGAGGGAGAAGCAGGCTCCCCGCTAAGCAGGGATCCCAACGCAGGACTGGATCCCAGGACCTTGGGATCATGACCTGAGCTGAAGGCAGACACTTAACCGACTGAGCTACCCAGGTGCTCCTATAAGCATCAAATTTAATTTCTCCGCATTTGATAAATCTCAGTCATCATTGAGCAGGTGTATAGTCCCTTTATTTTGTTTTATCTAGTTTATTTATTTTGTTGGGAGGAATTTTTGGATGCTCCGAAGCATCATACTAAGGGCAGAGTGACTACTGACACTGACTGTGTATGAGTCATGCATTTTGTGACGGAGGAGAAATACTGAAGGGCAGTTCTTCTGACAGTGAAACCACCTCAATAGTGACTGATGTGACACAGCGATGGGGGGGGGTGTCCTACAGACACAGGGAGGTGGGAAACTGAGGAAGAGGTGAAATGCCAGGAAAGTGAGAGAAGGAATGAAGGTTTTCTAGTGAATTCAAAGGGATTAAATGGGCCACTTGCCAACATAAAATAATTATCGATTCCTTCTATTGTATTTTAGACATATTAGATCATTTTTAAAAAATCTTGAAGTCTTCCTGAGAGTGATCATGACGTGAGTTTTTTACATCCCATTTGGCAACTTAATTTGTGTTTAATAACTATTTCATCTCAGTGTACCATAAAATTGAAGTGCAAAGGTTATTTTCTATAAAGACAGAACTCAAAAGTACATTTAGTTCAGCTTTTTATTATATTTTATTTTGTATTTGTTGTGTCATTAATATTGGTTATGCCACTTTTCTGACAGTTCAATACCCAATTATTTTCATTGTTTGCTGTTGGAATCCTGGCTCTCACAATTGAATGTGAACATTTTAATTGTTACTAAAAGAAGATAAAGGTGAATTTAAATAATATTAAACATTATATATATGTGTGTATATATATATATATATACATATATATATATCTATATATGATGGATGAAAATTGTTTTCCTGAGTTTGCATGAGGAATAACTAGGACATGAGATATGAGGCTGTGATAAGATATGTTTCTTCCTATATATTAGTGTACTGTGGACAATGGTAAGCATATAAACTTAACAAATGAATTATACTCTAAGTTCTTATCACATTCTAAGTGTGCTTATTACACAAAATGACAGCCTGATGCCCAGAGTTTCTCTTAAATTTGGGAAAGTGTATAATCACTGAACAAAAATTCTAGCAGATTCCTATTATTGACTTAGAATTAGTTTCAGTATAATAGAATTTAAGTTTGTACAAATTTTAAAAAGTTACAAACTTTTTGTTCCTCATAGTTCATATATACACATATATATATACCTATATATATACCATATATATATCTATATATATACCATATATATACACCTATATAGTTCTTATATGCCTATAAAATCATAAAAACTATAAATAATAAATCAAAAATCATAAAGCTCTAAATCAAATTTGTATAATACTATGAAAGCAATAGTACTTGAATTGCTAAGACTGTTCCACTGTGGCAGATGGAGTTATCCTGCTGAGACTAAATCACATTTTGCAATGTGAACATGGAATTGGGTGCTGATACAGAAGTTCTTTCAAGTGTGACATGATTGTGTTTGCTAGTATGGATCGATTCTCTCTCTTTTGATCCATTGGAACAATTATGGGACTTAAATATTTGTTCTGTGTTGCAGTGTCCTTCAGCCATCACTTGGGGTTAAGTTCCATATTAAACATGCCTCTGTTCTTACCTTTCTGTGACAATGAAGGTGAAAATATATGTTGTCGATGAGCTCTTCAATGCAGACAAAAATGAAAATCAAATGAGTGTGGTGAATTCAAAGTCAACTGAAGAAAATGTTTTAAGGGATTGGGAGTGATTAACTGTACCATCTAGTCTGATAAATGCTGAGAATTCATTGGTTTCAGAATGTGGAGGTTACCATTGACCTTGAGCCATTTTGGTAGAGTAAAGAAGGAAGTGATAAATCTTGAGTGAGTGACTGTGCTAGAGAATAGGAAGAGACAATTTAGGGACAGAAAATACAGACACCTTTTCTGAGGATTTTGCAGTAAAGTGATCAGAGAAGGAGTTGGTTGATGAAGAGGGAATAGGGAGAACAGTGGTTTTAGAAGATGGGAATAATGGAATGTTTGTATGTTTAGTGGAGAGGAAAATAATTCAGTAGAGAGGGAAAAGTGGATGATGCAGGAAAGAGAGAGGGTAGAATTACTAGAACAATGACTCTGAGTGAGTCTAAAGGGAGAGGGTATCTAGACTGCAAATGGAGGGTTTAGCTCTAAGTGAGTTCATTGATAGTTCACCCATGGTAGCAGAAGGAAAAGCAAATCATATGCCGATATAACCTAGTTTGTGAGTAGATGTGGATGTTCTTCTCTGAGCGATTCAATTTCTGGATGAAATCTCAAACCAAGCCATCTGTGGAGAGTGAGGATGGGGGAGGTGGTGTGAGAAGGTTGAGGATCAAAGAGAAGTTATAAAAGAGTTGTCTAGGAGAGGTTGAGAATGAATGGACCAGGATGGGAGATTTGGTTTCATAGCTGAATGACATTAAAGGCACAACTGAGTTCTGTAGTTGTCCATTTAAAGGAGGGGTTGGTAAACATTTTCTATAAAGAGCCACACAGGAAATATTTAGGCTTTGTAGTCCCTACAGTCTGTGTTGAAACCACTCAGCTCTGCTACTGCAGTTTGAAAGTCAGCAGAGACAAGATGTAAACCAGGGCTGCCATGCACCATCCATTAGTTGTGACAGCAAGAGCTCTCCTCCCTTCTTTGTGACCCAACTTAAATGCCAGTACCTTATTGAAGTGTTGCAGACTGTCTTGGGCAAAATCAGTCAGGCTTCCTTCTGAGGTCTCCCATTGATCCACACCTTTCTGCCACACCCTTCACCTGCACTGGAAATACTGGAGCTGGTTTGCTTTGGCTTGAGAGACCTGACAATTAAATTTTCAGGAATTCTGTGAATTGTTTAATGTCATATATGCAGCTTGAAATCAGACATGGTGAGAAACTTTATACCACAGAAAGTGGTAAACACTACAAATCAGGGTTTTTCTTACCTCTGAGAGCCAGTTGTTAATCATTTGCCTGTAATTAACTGGTTTGCATCACCATTTCCCCACCAGTCCCAATTTCTCAAGAATAATGACTGTGTTCACTATTCAATTAATTTTTCTCTTTTCTCTACCTATGTGATTGTGGTGAATGTAGTACATGCCAAAACCTGTTGAATAATATTTTAAATGTTCTATTCTTTCCCTAATTAAAAATTCCAATCCACAAAATTTCTTCTAGTTTAATTATCTACTCCAAAGTCAACACAGTGTACCAACCCATACCTACCAGGATTTAGGAAGACATTATGTGTTTGTGAGATTAACCTCACATTGGATTTGACTTTATTCTATTTTTTTTTTCTGAATTGACTTTTATTTTAATCTCTTATTGCCCACTGGCTCTATCATCATTTGCCTGGACATACATATCTGATGGTATGGTTCACAGTCTTTAAGAACATGAGGTTTGGAGACAGAATATCTCCTGACATTGGGCAAGTTACTAAACATGTCTCTTCTCATTTGTACAGTAGGGAATAAATGGTACCTACTTTGTAGGGTTACTGTGTAGATTAAATGAATTAATCCACATAAGGTACTTAGAGCAGTACCTTAGGAATATGAAGTATCATTATTAACTTATTTTCCAGGCTTCCACTTTGCTTGTCTAAAAGTCCATCTTTTACAAAGCATCTAGAGTGATCTTCAGCAAACATAAATTGGATTACATGGTTCCTCTGCTTGAAAACCACTGATTATTTCATTACGCTGAGAATAAAAATCCAATTTCTTTTTCATGGACTATCGTCCTTACATGATCTGTCCCTGTGACTCCTTCTCATTCTCTGTACCATGATCCTCTGATTTCCCTAAGCTTTACCGATATGGTCTCCTTCCTCTCCTTGAATGTGCTAAGCTTTCTTTCTACCTAGGCTCCCTTTGCCCAGAATAGTTTCTTCCTAGGTCTAGGCCTATCACCTCTTCTCGTTATTCAGATGTTGGTCCAGATGTCCCCTTTCTAGAGACATCTCTCTTGAGCACTCTTTCCAAAGGAGCTCAACCAACCCTCAGTACTCTCTATCACATCTTCCTGTTTTATGGTCTTTATGCCATTTATCCACATCTCAAATTGTCATATTTATTTGTATTTATTTGCTTCTTTGTTTTTGTTATTTTTCCAACTGGATGTAAGTTCCAAGAAAGTAATATGTATATTATCTATATTTTTCACAGCTGAATTTCTGGTGCCTAGAATAGCAGGATCTCAAAAATTATTATAAGATCAATAAATGACAGGGGTAAATGTATATATTATCTTGCTCTTCTAATTTAATAACTCAGTTGATCAGCGTGCCCCATTTTTAATAAATAACATCACTGTCTATCTATTGCAGCAGCCAGAAATCTTTGTGTCATTCCTAACTTCCCCTTATCCTTCATCATCCAAATAATCAGCTCTTACATTCTGTCCATCCTGGTTCCAAAATAGCTCATGAATCCTCTACTTCTTTCTATCTAGAATTATTTTATTTGTTTGGGTTTCTGATTGTCTCCTATCTTGCTCAGCTTTGATCTGTTCACTTCACTACAGCCAGAATAAACTTGCCAAATCCCAATTCTGATTGTGTCCCTTCATTGCTTAAAGCCCTTTAACATTAAAAGAGTTCTGGGTGTTGCAGAATTATTAATACCCAACCCACCCTATATCTTTCATACCCATCTGAGTTGCCTGAAGCTGGGGACAGTTTCTGGAAAGCCATAAATTTCTAACGGCTTTCCGTGTTAAGTATATGATCCATCTCTCTCTATTTCTATGTGAGGGCTTTCTCTGGTACCATGACAGCTTGCTCAAAGCTCAGCAAATCCTCTGGAGCAACCCTCAGACAATGGGGAATGGCATCAATGGATAAATGTCCCAGCCATCCTGGCTTCCACAGCATCCAGTGAGATGATTCTCAGATCACTGGAAGCTAAACTACTCCACATGGTACACCATGTAAGATTGAGGCCCATTGCCCATAGCCATACTTAGCTCATTAATAGACATTTTTCTGGATTTTCTTTCCTTATGTCTTCCTCATTGTGCATCCTGAAATCAGCCTCTAGATAAACTACCTGTATCCAAGACCTTGCTTAGAGTCTATTCTTAGGGGAAAACAAACCATGAAATATAGCTGGTAATATGCCCCTTGATCTGGCCTTGCATATCCTCTCCAGGCTGTTTTCCCCAGTCAACAACTACTGCTTACCCACAGAAATCTTGCTTTTTGGCCATACTAATTCCTTTGAGTATATAATACTTATTCTAACTTTATGTGCTTTGGCATCCTTTTGCCTACACCTTAAATGTTACCTTCATTCCCCAGTGGCTAACCAAGTACCTTGTTCAAAAAAGAGTCCAATGAATGATCATCAAATAACTAGGGTCTAAAATTTATTCCTGCTCATGTACTTCCACAGAGGAGCCAAATTATTTGTTTATTTTTATATAATATGTTATGGGACTATTGCTAAAAATCTGAGAAGATATAAAAGCAGAATAGTAGCACACAGTAATTTTTAAAATTCCAGATACATATTTTTCTTTTTTTAAATCAGCTTTAAATTAACCAGGTGCAAACTATCAACTATTTTCACTTGGAAGTAATGGAACATCCAGCTCTCCAGAGAATAAAATTGTTTGAATAACATAGGTTTTTAATAAGCCAATACTAAGTGCAATTTTTCTTTTTCTAATAAGTCAAGTTCTTTTTATGGTGGGTTATCACATTATTATTCTTAATAATGGCCTTTTTGCCAAAAATGTTCCCTGAAAGTAGCATTTGCTTGGTTTTAAATAAATGTTAAAGTTGTACCAGCAAAGTGCTGATACAATTAAACTCAGTATGCTTTTATTTTTCTATAATACTTTTAGCAAGAGATGTATCTGATCCTGAGCATATAATTAGGGTATTTGAAGTAATCCATGCTTTAACATGATTTGAGATGATAACACGTTACTGCTCCTTTTCTGTTACTCCTTTTCTCTTTCTCACAACTAATCACTCACTAATAACTTGGGTGTCTTTTTTCTACAATGCTTTAATTTTGATAAGATTAGCAAAAATCCAGAGTTTCTGCAAAACAGTAATATCTATTGATCTGATGAGATTTGGAAAAACAGATGTTTGCTGTAGGGTCAAAATCCACTAGCAATATTACTTGTACAATAAATGCACATATTTTATTATATATATAGGCATATTATATATATATATATATATATATATATATATAGAGGCAAGTTTTAATTTTCACATTCAATTTAGGTCTGAGCAATTCCCACTTATTGTTCAGAACTCAATGAAACATTTCATGGTGGCCCGCACTAGAATACTCATGTTTCCATGCGCCATGCATTTCTTCTTCACAATCTATTTTAGATATTGGTAATTATGTCTTTTTTTAAAGATTTTATTCATTTATTTGAGCGAGAGAGAGAGCAGAAGCAGTGAGAGAGGCAGAGAGAGAGGGAGAAGCAGACTCCCTGCTGAGCAGGGAGCTCCACTTGGGGTTCAATCCCAGGACCCTGAAATCATGGCCTGAGCCAAAGGCAGACACTTAACCCACTGAGCCACCCAGGTACCCCAGTAATTATGTCTTGAATGAATCGCTTCTCCGTTAGGGCTACAAACTAAATGACGATCCAAACTGCATCTGTGTTTTTCATCACTCCATCCCTAGCTCTTAGCACAGCACTTGATGCATAGTAAGTACTCAAAAAATGTGTGAAACTTCCTCCAGGATGCATCTATGCTTATTTTTCCAGCATACTTAGAATTTCAGTTGATAACTTCATTTATCCATACATCCAAGCATTTAACTTTACTTAAACATTTATTTATCCTACAAACTTTCATTAAGCTCCTAGTATATGCTGATGGATTACGCCAGGTACTAGGGCCTTAGAAATAAAAGACAGAATCTTTCTTTTTTTTTTTTTTTTTCCCCCAGAGACAGAGGGTGAGGAGGCATTGTGGGAGGGGCAGCAGGAGAGGGAGAGAGAGAATCCCAAGCAGACTCTCTGCTGAGCACAAAGCCCGCCCTGGAGATGGATTTCATGACCCCGAGATCATGAGCAAGCCAAAACCAAGAGTTGGATGCTTAACTGACTGAGCCACCCAGGCACCTCAAGAATCTCTTTTTTTTTTTTTTAAAGAAGGGAAATAGAGAGGTAAATGATAATTAAAATATGGTAAAGTAAGGAAGGAAGCCAAAACAAATTAAAAAAAGACCTGTTCCTAACTTCTTCTTTCTCCCTTCTGGTTCTACTATACAGATTGAACGTCATTATTGTTTTCAGTGTGGTTTATGGTTCAAAGTAAACAACAGTGAATAACTGTTGTGCTACACACAACTTAAATAGGAAAAAGAAGGAATACTTTGCTGGGACATTTCAGAAATATTCAGAATAATGGTAACATAGTCTAGCCTATTTTTATGGGCAGGGGTCTCCAAAGTGGCTTTACCTTGTCAAAATGTGCTGTACAAGTCATCCCCCAGGAAGTTGTTAGAAATGCAAATACTAGGCCCCTCCCCAGACCTACTGATTCAGAGACTCCAGGGGTGGGCTTAGCAATATGTCTTAACAAGCTCTCCCGGAGATTCTGATGTCCATACTGTAATAGTTGGAGAACCACTGGTCTAGCTGCTCCCCCATCTCTCCCAATGCAGATTTCCTCCATCTGCAGGTACTACCAAATCTGGAGTCAATTCAGTAGCTGATATTTTCAGCAAATAGTATGACAGGGATAAGTCAGTGACATGAATGTGAACCCAGTTAAGGCTATTTCTTTACTTTGTCAATTTCAGGGTTCTCTGCTATAACTCTAACCCATAACATCCTGGGAATATGTAGCTGTAATCAAGATGGGAATAAACAAATTTGTATATACCAACACAGATTCGTTACTTCCTGGAATATCCAGCACACACCACAGACACACACGCTATTTTTGTTCTTTAATATATAGAGTTCTTTAAAAATGTATTTCTGAGTTAGCTTTAAGATTTTTATAATTGTTTGCTTTGTAATGGGTGGCCTAAAAAATTTTAGTTTTACCACTCTGGAAATTCTGACTTTTCCTTTATTGCTCAATTGTGGTTTTTCAAAGAGGAAAGGCTTGCTCTTTTCCAACTCAAAGCAAATAAAGTTATTGTATTGTTCTATTTTGTGTACCTCCTCAAAAAACACATTTGATAACAGTTAAATGTTTTTTGAAAATTAGAATAGTGAAAGTATAGAAAGGCTTTCAGTGAAAAACATGTTACTTTGTCCTTTGTGAGCTATTTTTTATTTACTAGGACACTATTTAAGGTTGAAAAATTAATATGAATGCCCTCTGGAGAACGCAAGTAATTCCATAAAGATAGTTGGAATTTCTTAGGAAATTCCAGGGAATATCAATCTGTGAATCAATCATTCCATAAATATTTTAGAAATGCCAAGATGCAAGACACAGCCCTGGATTCCGGGGTGGAACTGAGGTAATACTTAAACTGAATGGATAAATATACATGAAAAGCCAAGTTATAATATCGACTTAATAACAGATTGTTATGTATAGCTTATTTACATTATACTCTTTCAATCTATGATGCAGAAAGGGAAAGAATTGCTATCTTCATTTTCAAGTAGTAAAACTGAGGCTGAGATTTGCAAACATCAAGTGCCTTACCCAAGGTCATGAATCCCTATGCCAAGTGGCAAAGCCATGATGAAGACTAGCTCTTTGGCCTCCTATTATAGAATTTGTTCTATGACTTCATATTGCCTCCTATAAAAAACAAACAAAACAAACAACAGCAATGACCACTAAGAGATGGGGCATGATTGGATTTGTGAGTGAATAATACAGTTATTATATCTGCAAAATGCTCTTTTGTAGCAGTGCTGATTGTGAACACCCTCTAATGAAAGAGAGAATGATGCATCTGGTTTTGGGCCACCTGACCTAAGAGTAGAAGAGCTCAGTCTTGGGGAAATGGATGGAGCGAAGCCCACAATGGATCAATAGTCTGCAAAGGGTGAATGCACCCTTAGACTTAGATGGCTATCTGAACATTGCCTAGTCCTGGCCATTTATTTGCAGAGACTCTCGTTAGCTGCCAAGGTCTGGTATGGTTCAACCTTCAGGGCTACATTAATGCTAACGAAGTGCAGTCAGTTCCAGACAGCTTTGTTTTTCTACAATTAAAACAATAAGGCAATGATTCTCCATCAGGATCTCTTGGGTCTGTTGTCCCTGGATGTTATTTGGTGGTTCTGATTATTTTTAGAATCAGGACTATGACTTTTCTTCCCCTCATGAGGTCAAATCATGTGGTATGGGTCTACGTGCATTTTACATGGCTCTGCGCAGTGAGAAGTAATGTCGTTGGTGAACATAAAAACAATCGGTCTCGATTACCATTAAAATTGGACTCTGTAAAGAGTCCATGCATAATGCTCAGGACTCCTGAAAGCTTGGTGTGTGCCCTTCCTTCTTTCTTCGGAACACCGGACATTAGACAGTAGATGGCAGTGTGAGATGGGGAATTTAAGTGTTGGCGGTGATTTGCTTGAAACTAGCCCAGTAAAAATGGCTTTTTGACTTGGAAGCATTTATTAAATGAACCTTCTGTCAGAGTTTTGTCTGACAGCCAGGAACCCATCCTGGAAGGTGCTGGCAACCCACAGGTGCGGCTGTGTAACTGCTTTGTTTGAACTGGGGCCATTGCCCTGCTCCGAAGCAAGGTGGGGAGCATTTGTGCACAGTTCATGGTCACAGAGCCTAGCAAACCGCCACTTAACCGTCCCGCACTCCTGGGCCCCCTCATCCTCTTTCGGGCAATTCATCGTATTTAAATGTCTAAGTAGCAGCTTTGATATATACAAAAGGTTAACGCTGTTTCAGGTTTTTACCTAAGTTTTTCTCCTTCCTTTTGTCCCAAACCTCTTAAAAATCAGAGGCAGCGAGTGAGGGGATTTCCAAACCGAAAAGCAAGCTATTACATGGGAGAATTTCTCAGGCCAGCTGTCAGGATACGATTCCCCATGGCTTACCAAATGATGGATTCTATTTAGAATTTGTAAGAAATCCTGGAAAACAGGAGAGGGTTGAAGCTGAGTTGGGCTTCTTTTCTATTATAGACCCTTAGCAGAAGAAGAATTTGGTATCTATAATTAGTTACCTCAACTTGTATCCCTCTAGAACACTTTATAATAAAAAATTGTATTTTAAGTAGGGAAGAAATAGCTAAAAACATTTGATTTACTGAACATTTTACTTAATAGAAAAGAGGTTAATAATTCTGTGAGGATCCTTGTTCTATATGCAGTAATTACAGGATTAAAATAAGCCACATTATCAGAGTATCATAAAATTAGTAATTTTTTTCTGCTTCACGGACCTATGTAAAACTACACCTCTTTAATTTTAGTTGTAATTTCTAACTGGTTACATTTTAGCTCTTGTGTGGTATAATATTCATTACTTAACCTCGCTAATCTCCACTTTTCTCAACTGTAAAATGGAGATAATAGAAGTACTTATTTGACTGTATAGTAGGCCCTAGTCTTTATAATAAGCCTGGTACAGTAAATATTAGCCATTGTTGTTCTATAGATAATTGTTGAGTACAGGCGTATTTTCAAACAAAAGTATTTTCTTCTCATTTCTCCAAGTAACTAAAAAATATAGTGAATACTACTAGTAAAACTCCCAAACAAACAAAATTGGGTAGGTAAATCTGCTTAAAATAGGATGTATACCAAATGAAGTGCAGGAAAATTTGGGATCATCTATATGAACAGTAATTTTAATCAATGAGCTTAAAAGGAGAAAGAATGTTATATAAGCCTTCATATTTGTGTGTGCATGTGTGAGAGAGAGAGTTAGAGAAAGACAGAGAGAGAGGGAGAGAGAAAGAATGTGTATATTCGTGTAAATATATATATATGTACATATATATATGATCTTATTTATGTATTTGAGAGAGAGAGAGCGCGCGCAAGTGTGTGCACACACAAGCCGGGGCGGGGGGCGGGGAGGAGGAGCAGAGGGAGAGGGAGAAGCAGATTCCCCGCTGAGCAGAGAGCTCAACTCAGGCTTGATCCCAGGACTCTGGGATCATGACCTGAGTCGAAGGCAGACGCTTAACCAACTGAGCCACCCAAGCACCCCTGTGTACATATACTTTAATTCATTACTTAACCAATGCTTGGGTTAACTGGTGACAAGGATACATTTTCAGGAAGGGGAAATAAAAGCATGAGAATAAAGTATTTGCCTGAAGATGCAGAAACCTCTTCCTTTTAATAGGCAGAACTTCTCTTTATTGTGTGAAAATAGAGAACAACTTGAAGGACAAGTGTTTGGGCATGAAAATGGTGGTCACCTACGTGAAACTGAAAATTCCTATTGAGAAAAATGTTCAGTGAACAAACATGTTTATCACAAGGAAAAGTTAATTCAGAGGAGTTGACCAGTGAGCTGTATTTAAGTATCAAGAAATTCCTTGCCAACTTCACCACTTCTTTCTTTTTCGTATTTTCAAGTTGTTTTTTTTCATTTTGTTTGGTTTTGTTTAGATTAACCTTTCCAAGTCCACATATCTGAGTTCTTCTCCTGGCTCTGCCATTTCCAAGCTCTGGGATCTTGGGCAAGTTGCTAAATGGGTCTCTGTCTTCACTTATAAACATACGGAATAATAACAGCTCAGGTTCTTGTGAGATGAAATGAGGAAATGCATAGAACACCTGCCAGCTTTGTGTCAGGATCTGGAAAGTCCTCATTTAATGAAAGCCTGAAAAAAGGATCCTTTGACTTGACAGTTACAGAATTAGAAAACTATAGAATAGAGTCATGGCTGAAAGAAGCTTAGGATGAATCAAAACCCCTTATTTTCCAGATAAGGAAAATAATGGCTAGAAAGATTTAATAAAGGCTTTGAAGATAATTTAGTATTTTAAGCTGAATTGGAAAAGATCAAGAAATGTTTAGGAGGAGGAACTGGGGGAAGAGTATTCTAGGGAGAGGGACCAGCAAGGGTGTAGAGACATGCAAGCAGACATGGGATACTGGAAAAATTAGGCAGAGATTAGGAAACAAAAGTAGAAAGTGGAGATTTAAATCTGCGGGGAAAATAATTATAGCCAGATAGTGAAGGATTTTACAGATTATTCTAGATATTTACAGCTAGAAGATTTACTCTCATTTATCTTCCAGCAATTCTAAGAAGTCGGAAATGCAAATGATCTCAAGTTTATGACTGATCACCTGACCAAAAAATATCCAATTATATACGGGTCTTCTGATTTCTAAATTTGTTCATTTAAACTACATTGCAAATAATCCTGGATTTATTTGAACCAACATTCCAATAAGTCAAATAATAAACAAGAGTTAGTTGCAAGGAGCAAGGATTTTTGTTTATTGCTCCATCCACAATTGCTAAAGCAGTGACCATTTCAAAACTGGTAGAACCGATGAATAGCAAACATTTATTGAGTGCTTATAAAGTATCAGATGTTCTTTTAAATACCTTTACATGGATTAATGGATTAAAGTACTTTTAGAGAATTGTGTTATATTTTGGTGCATTATTTTATAAATTATTGCAGGACAAGGAAAGGGTAATATGATATTGAAAGCTCAAATAATACAATCAAATGTATTCTCAAAAGACACGGTTTGTAGAGAAGAAAAGATTTATTTAGAGAGTGAAACTTGTCTTCAAATATTAGAAAACCCATCATGTCAAAGATGTAGACCTATTCTGGAGCATAATCTCCAGAGAGTTTCCTGGGGTCCATGTGTGGGTATTATAAGGAGCTATATTTTGATTTACTATTTGAAGGAATTTTCTAAACTTTCTGACAATTTAATTTAACCAACTGTAGAACAGGTTAGCTTGGGATGAAATAAGCTTCTGTTTACTCATGATACTCACGCAAAAGCTTGAGGGTCCACTGATCCCATTTAACAGATTCATTCTTTGAATGGCAGGTTAAACTATATGATATCCAAGGTTTATGAGTCTGCTAGGAAGTTAGTAGACCAGTTGGATTATTTTGATTCAAGATTGTAGAGAACCAGTCTATTAACATGTATGTTTAAAAGCAGTTGGCCTGTTTCAAATCAGCTTGGAACATCAGTTAAAGAAAAAAAAAAAAAATCTCTGGCCTTTTCTCAATGTCCTTTCCAAGTCAAAGCAGATTATTCACAGTGTCCTTTAATGTCTGTTATACTGTTTATGAGGAATGACTCAAGGGAAGTTTTTCTTTAATTCAAAACAAACAGATTGCTTACATGTTGAATGGCTGGCTGATACTTAGATGTTTCCTGAGAATGTTTACTACTTATCAGGTGTTGTATTACCTGAACTTTTGGTGACTCACAAGGAGGCATAGATATCAGGTCATGAACTCTTGCTACTGACTTTCAGATCACTCTTTGGGTTAACCATGAATTTTCTGAGAAAAAAAAATTCTTTATAAAGCATCATAAGCAACTGGTAGTGTAGGAAACCATTAAATTGCGAAGTGGACTCTCATGTCTTAGGATATTGGTAAGGAAATGGTTCTACCTCCATATCTGGAGCTTCTCCTGCAGGAGGCTCTGAATAACAGGGCCACGTTATTTTTCTGAGGAGATATATGAGCTAAAGTTTATGAAACATCAAGTTTGGATCAGAACTTCATTCTTTCTGTTTCTTGTTTTCTCAGTTGAGATCTTATTTCAGAGGCTCCTGCTAGCCTACTCCCATTCCTGGCTGAAGGGGATGGCAGCTAAAAGACGGATGCCGTTAAATCATGAACACTTCAGAGATGGTGACCCTAGGCACTCTTTCTTCTCTTCCCCATGCATGCTGTTAGATATAATTCAGGGTTCCCTGGCCAGCCCAGTTAAAGTTCAAATAGTTGTTCTCTCTTATTGATAGAGAATGGAGAGCAATGGATGCAGAGCCAAAGGAGTGGGCTGGCCTCATGGCTTAAGACTGTCTGATTGATTGATTGATGATTGATTTTTAAAAGATTTTATTTATTTGAGAGAGAGAGAAAAAGGGAGCATGAGTGAGGGATGGGGGGCAGAGGGGGAGGGAGAAGCAGACTCCCCATTGAGGGAGCCCGATGATGCAGTGCTCCATCCCAAGACCCTGAGATCACGACCTTAGCTGAAGGCAGATGCTCAATTGACTGAGCCACCCAGGCACCCCAAGACTGTCTGATTTAATAAAGATAACAACCTTCTTCATTGCTTTGGGTAAGCCTGTTGGACATTTTTAATTTTTCTTTTGACTTGGAATTTCAATTCTTACATAAGGAAATTTAAAATTCTGAAATTTCTTTCCTTTTAAACTCTAATCAGGATATATAGAGGAAAAATCACCTTTGATTTTTTTTTAGGATTAAAAAAAGTGAACAAGACTTCTAGTTGAATTAATAGGAAAAATCAACTTTTGATTTTTTAATTAATTAAAAAAACTGAACAAGACTTCTAGTTGGATTAATTAATTCATTCATATAACCAGAAACTATACACTCTTAGGTCATTAGAGTAATGGGCTTAGGGCTACATGATTGTATTAAAGGGTTAATGGTTGGAGTTTGGAGAAGTCATTTCCTGGGCTCAAAGATTAGAAAATCAGCAGTCCCTTAAAGTATGTATTTCCCAAATAGTATTTCTATAAATATAATTTTCACTCACTGGTTCCCACAAATAACCTGCTTTATTTTTCAGATACTATGGGACTATTTGGAGGTCAGTATCTTGGCTTTTTATCCCCAAAGTGGTTGATGATAGGTGTACCCCTACTTCTGGGGGAAGGGGCATTCTTTCATGAGTACAGTTTCTCTGAAGTTTAGAACTGTTAGCAAATGGGGTGGCAGATAGAGCAGGGGGCATGGATTTAGTACATGTGAATCCCAGGGTCTTTCCTGCCACCAACAGCCAGTGTGACAGGATATAAGTCACTATCTCTCTGGGAGAGTTTTTTCATCAGCAAAAATGCAAAAGTGAGCCTAGATGACTTTTAATCTTCCTGCAAGCTTTAACATCCATGTTTCTATATTAACAATATTTTTGAAAAGCAGTGAAGCCACCCCTTGAGAATAGAATGCCTTGTATGGCCTTTTGAAAAAGGACGAAAAGAATGTGCTTACATTTGAGTAAAATTTCAAACAAATAATGCCTTTCCAAGTAATATAAAAATTATTAACTTTGGAGATAACATTTCCCCAGATTTGTTAGATTTGTTTGTTTTGCGGGTCTTTTGTTTCATTTTCACATTTTTAGTAAAACATGTTAGTACAAATAGTGAAGAAAGTTAATGTCCTTTCAGATCATGTTATTTGTCGAAGTTATGATTGTGACTTGACAGTTTCTTAAGGCCTACTGCTTTAGCCAGTTTCAGAGAGTTTCATTGGCTTGTTTATTTCAGGTTTATTTAGGCTGTTCTTTCTGGAGAGGAAAAAAATGGAAAGGAATAGATAAATATCCAGATGAAAAGCTTCCTCTTGCCTTCCTAAATGTTTTAGTTGTTTCCCCTATCATCTTACTTTTTCAAATATGCCAACGATCTATGCTAACAAATGTATTAGACCGCACAGGGTTTGGCCTAGGAAGTAACTTACTAACAAGCACATGGCCTCCCATAGTTTTCTCTGGGAACCTTTTTGAGCCTCTTATAAGGCTTTATGTCCTCTTAAATTGAAGTCTGTTTCTTTCTATTCTCAAATCCCCAATTCCTCTTGGTTGTAAATTGTCACTGATGTGTATGGTCTCTTTTGGCAAAACCAGAGCATCACTCTGTATGTTGTGATGGGTGTGAGTCACCTGGAGTTCTGTCACCTTTATCTTATGCTGCCTGTAAACACCGCTGAACTTTCTCTTCCTGAATTTGCCTTAATTCACTCTGAGTTCACATTCTGGCTCATTGCATCTGTTTTCACTTGCCGTTTTCACTGTTTTGAGAACAAAATAATAGTTCTGATCCCCATAGGGGTCAATTACCTTCACTGTGATCGCCATCACATATTTCATTTCCAACCCCAAATGCCATTTTGCACTTGGCTTGTTCACATCATGGTTAAGGGAGGCAATGTGGATCGGAGTCAGAAGGGAGGCAAATATTTTGAATAGATTTATACAAATCCATCAGTGCACCTGGAAAAACTGTACAGCACGGCGGATGGAGCATAGGTATTAGAATCAGAAACTAGCATTCATGGGGCGCCTGGGTGGCTCAGTTGGTTAAGCGACTGCTTTCGGCTCAGGTCATGATCCTGGAGTCCCGGGATTGAGCCCCGCATCAGGCTCCCTGCTCGGCAGGGAGCCTGCTTCTCCCTCTGACTCTCACCCCTCTCATGTGCTCTCTCTCTCTCATTCTCTCTGTCTCAAATAAATAAATAAATAAATAAATAAATAAATCTTTAAGAAACTAGCATTCAAATCTAGGCTTTGCTACTTATTAGCCATTGACCTTAGATGGTCACATAACCACTATAAATTCATTTTTTTTCATGTATATGTAGGCAATAATAACAATCCTGTTGGATTGTTATATGGAACAGAGATAATGAATAACATATTCAAAATGCCTGGCACTTGAGAGAGGGGTACTAAATAAATACCACTACTTATTATTATTAATACCACAACAAAGTTAACGCATCTCTTTCTTTATGAGCCAATAGCCTGGTCCTCAATGCAATTTGACAATTATTCATTGGATTCCAAGTGGATACTCTAGTCTTTGTGTAGGACATATGAGAGAAGTCCCTTAACCTTTCCCTCATCATAAGCTCTGCCTACTATACACAGTCCAATACTTCAGTGGAATACTCAAAGTTCTTCTCAACTTGTCAAAGACTGGCTCTTGGCCAAACTTTCCAACCCCTACTCTTCCCTTTGCTCCCAGAGTCTGCATTCTTGCATTCATCCAGGCTGCTCACATCCATATGCCTCCTTATGTTTCCTTAGGCTGAAGACAGACCAGCATGAGGCAAATCGTACTCATTTGAAGGCCCAACATAAATGTGACTTTCCTTCTGGAGTCTTTCTTGACCTGTCTTTCTACCCCATCCTCACGGGAAGGGCCCTTTATTTCAGATGCACAGCATAGTAAGCCTTTCACAAATATTGTCCCCTGGCTCCTTTTCTCTCTTACCTATCTTATTGCTCTTACCTGTCACTACTGTAAGTTTCAGCTAGCAAGACCTGTGGCTTAGATGTCTTCTTTGGGAGAGGGAGAAAGAAGAGAATTCTGGCTCCATTATTTATTAGCTGTGTGACTTGGACATGTTCAGAATCTGTCTTTATATCTCCCAATGGAGGTTCTCAATGTGCAAGTGAGCTAATATGCATTGGCTCATAATTAATGATTACTTTTTAAACATGATGATAGTGGAACCTCTATGTTGATTTCTACATGGTGATGTAGGTTGCCTGTTACTCGATCTGAGCTCATCAAAGCCTGGGCTTATACTTCTTCCTGTAGCTCCATTATCATCCCAGTGCCTACCAACTATCAGCTGAGTGCATGCACCCTTGCATGTCTTCCTTTCCTCCAGAAATCTTGCTCCACTGGGGGCTTCCAGGGCTCCAGCTAGCATCTAGGCACCCATATACTTCCTTCTTCAATGCAGCATCTCTTCTAGGCTCATGGTGTCCTCTGGCATTTTGCATCCTTGGTGGCTTTTGATTGTTCCTAAAATTAAAGTGAGAAGGTTTAAAATGTTCCCCATATTTCCTTTTATGTTGTCCCATTTCCTCCACTGGAGGACTTCCTTTCTGGTTCTCCAGGCAGGGTTCATATATCTAACTATCCACCTTCCACTTGATGGAAAACAAAAGTTTTGGTGCAAGCTATATAACAGACAGCAATGGAAAAATATCATTCAAAAGTAAAAAAAAAAAAAAAAAAAGACAGGCTGATTGATTAGCTCATTATAATAAGAAATACATTTTTTAGACTAGATTTAAGTGAAAGAAAATCATACTGTTTTTTGCATTTGTGCTTGGTGAGTTTTATGGCTTTGCTTTGGCTTTGACAACAGGGTGATTGCTAATCTAGTGGGAGGATATGTGCAAAACCAGGAAACAAGGAAAATACTGCTAAGAAAATCAAGGACATTTCTAAAAAGATGTTATACAATGTTTGCCTCTGGTTTGGATGTGTTCATTTGCTTGAATTGGGTCACACATTTTGGGGATGTCGGAATGTCCTTCTCTTAAGTGGAATTAATACAAGAGCCGGAGCCCTGAAAACCTAGGTAGTTTCCACTTGTATGTTTTTCATCAAAGGCCTTGAGTTGATTCAATTAATTATGGCGCCCCGCTGAGTTCCATTTTCATCTGAACCCACATGGCAAAGCTGTAAATGGTACGTGCAAATAAGGATCCATCTCTGGGGAGAGCCTTCTTATAAGAATGTCTGTTCTCACTTTGTGAGTTGCCAACCATGTGCTAAGCTGGGTTTCAGGGCTGTGACCCCCAGAAAGGGAACATGTTTTGTCTTTTCTCTTCCTTTTTGATATTAGTGTCAACATCTTCCATTTTACATAGATTTGAAGAACAAGGCAAGATGTGAAAAATGCATTTCTATTAAAATGAAAATGAAAGATCGCCCATTTCAGGAATTCTGATGGAAGTAAAATATGTTCTACCTTAATAATGCCGGAGGATATATCAGAATGTCTTTACTTTCACTCAGGTGTCATGAAAAATCAAGCCACGGCTCAAATCTTTCTTGTTATTGTTGCATTTCAATTAAAATTATATATCATAAAAATGGGATAGGAGTGTATTTTAACGTCAGAACTATTCATGATGGGCCCCTGTATGGAGAAATATTTTTTAAGACACATTATAAACAAACAAAATCGAATGCTAAATGATTATCTTTTTACATGTTTCACGGATTTTTGGCTTTAGACAGCACATCTAATCATGACAGAGAGCCTGGGATTTTCAGTTTCTTTTTGACTTGCAAACCCAAATAAATAGCACGATCCTGTAGGTATTTCACTGGGCCCAATACTGGCCTAGATTTGTCACTGAATTTAAGGTTGGAATGTGGTTTAATACATAGTACATACCATAGTGAGCTCTCTGTAGGCCAGGGTTCAAAGCCAGGTCGGCCTCTGGGGAACTCTGAAAACTTGATCAACCTCTTATGTCTCCAGGTTTCCCTTTTGCTATCATAAGTGGGTATATTAATGCCTGCCCTGCAGAGTGACTCTGAGAATCAAATATTTTATGATACATAAAGATCTTCAACTGTGCATGGCATATATAATACCATGTATGGTCCCTGGACCCACAGCTTAAACATTACCCGGGAAGTTGTCAGAAATGCACATCCTTGGCCCCATACCAGATGCACTGAATCAGAAATCCAGGTGTGTGGGGCCAGGTACCCATATTTTATTAAGCCTTCTAGAGAATTCTCATGCATGCTCTAGTTTGGGAAATTGTCATAGTGTGTAATAATCTATACAAGGATATTTACTAACTTAGGTAAACAGCGATTTAGAATTATCCTAGAAACTCAGTAAATGAGGTGAGTCATGCTTTCTTAAAGAACACTCTTCCTTACAAATACAACATCTTCAGGTATAAATAAAAAATATCAAACAATTATTGATAGCTTATTATCTCCTAGAGCATAGGAGAGGTGCAGTACTAATTATTTTACTTAATCCTCACAACAACCTCAAGAGAGAGGTGCTATGAAGGTAACTAGGATTACAGAGGCTCACTTGACGTACGTTGAGGTGGGTCTCTCCCTCAAACAGACTTCAGAAACGTTATGCTTAACTACAATTAGAAAAGTACTCTATGCAGTCACCCTGATCATAGAATTTTATTTTGATAAAATTGCTGAACATTCACAACTGTATTCCAATTCTTTTAGTTTTTAATTTTTAAATTTTTCAAACAGCTTCATTGAACTTTAACTGATATACAAAAATGCACATATTTAAAGTATACCATTTGATGAATTTGGACATATGCATACATCTGTGAAATGGTCAGCACAGTCAAGATAAAAGACATATCCACCACCTCTAAAAGTTTCCTCGTGTCAACCATGAGAGAGGATGGACTCTGAAAAACAAACTGAGGGTTCTAGAGGGGAGGGGGGTGGGAGGATGGGTTAGCCTGGTGGTGGGTATTGAGGAGGGCACATTCTGCATGGAGCACTGGGTGTTATGCACAAACAATGAATCATGGAACACTACATCAAAAACTAATGATGTAATGTATGGTGATTAACATAACAATAAAAAAGTAAAAAAAAAAAGTTTCCTCGTGTCTGTTTTTTTGTTTTGTTTTTTGTTTTTGTCTTTTTTTGTTGTTGTTGTTGTTGTTTTAAGAACATTTCAGATGATATTTATTCTCCTAGCAAATTTTTAAGTGTACAATACAGTATTTCATTTTATTCCAATTTTTCTAAAAGTCAGTTCTATAGAAAGTCTTCTTCACAATCTATATTGTATGTCAGTGTTTATACACACAAATATATATTTTTATACATGTTTTTATATATATTTATGTATGTGTGCACATGTACCTATGTATAAATTTCTTGAGAGCAGAAATCACATTTAATCTTATTCATCCATTGCACTTCAGTGTTTAGAACAGTACCTGGCATATAAGTATATAATTTGAACTCAATAATTACTAATTTAATGAACGAATGAGTGAATGAATGCACCTCTACTAGTCCTGGTAGAAACAAAAGAAAACAAAAAACCAATCAAAGCAAAAAAACTGGGGCACCTGGGTGGCTCAGTCATTAGGCGTCTGCCTTCCACTCGGGTCATGATCCCAGGGTTCTGGGATCGAGCCCTGCATTGGGCTCCCCGCTCAGCGGGAAGCCTGCTTCTCCCTCTCCCACTCCCCCCTGCTTGTGTTCCCTCTCTCGCTGTGTCTCTGTCAAATAAATAAATAAAATCCTTAAAAAAAAAACCATAAAAAACAAAAAAACACCAAAGACGTACAGCTGTAGAAGCCAGGATCTGTTTTTCTAGTCCTGTTGAACTGAAGGAACTGTGGTTAAATCTCCATTTTTTAAAAAATTTTATTAACATATAATGTATTATTTATTTCAGGGGTACAGGTCTGTGATTCACAGTGCTCACCATAGCACATACCCTCCCAAATGTCCATCACCCAGCCACCACATCCCTCCTACCCCTCTCCACTCCAGCAACCCTCAGCAGATACATTCAGGGCGCCTGGGTGGCTCAGATGGTTAAGCATCTGCCTTCGGCTCAGGTAACGATCTCTAGGTCCTGGGATCCAGTCCCACGTCGAGCCCCACATCAGGCTGTTGGGCTCCCAAATCAGTGGTGAATCTGCTGCTCCTTCTCCCTCTGCCTCTCCCCCTGCTTGTGTGCTCTCTCTCTAATGAATAAATGAAATCTTAAAAAAAAAAAAAAACCTCTCCTTTAAAAAAAAAAGAAAGCAGATACATCCACTTTAGTATTTTTAACATTGATACGGCCAACCCGCTCACAAGTCATTAGATCAACATGACATTTCATTCAGCCATTAATCATAAAGACAAATTTTGAGGCTGAAAAGGACCTTAGAGAACATCTAATCTCTCCTTTTGCAGGGTGGGAATTTAGGCCCAGAGGTGAAGTGACTTGTTCAAGGTTAAATGCTGGCTAAGGGTGAGGCTGGAAGTGATGCTGGAAATCCAGGTAGGCTGATTCCTGGCCCAGCACTTTCTCATGCTGGACTCTCTTCATATACCTGTGCCCGGCTCTGGCTGAGTTTGGACAAGTAATACATGAAATGCAGTCACAGGCTACTCTCCTACAATCCCACATTTAATCTGATTGAAAAATGCAAAAGCAAATTTCTTCTTTTTTTTAAAATTAATTTATTTATTTTAGAGACAGAGAGAGAGAGTGTGCACGAGCAGGAGGAGGGGCAGAGAGAGAGAATCTCGAGCAGAGTCCCCAGGGAATGCAGAGCCCGAAGAAGCGCTTGATCCCAGGACTCTGAGATCATGACCTGAGCCGAAATCAAGAGTCAGACGCTTAACCGACTGCACCACCCACGCACCCTTGCAATTTTCTTCTAAACTGGCTTTGCCACCAACAAGCTGTATAATCACCAACCAATTAACTCAGTATGCTTCAGTTTCTTCACCTCTAAATCTTAGAAAAATAATAGTACCAGCTTCACAAGAATGCTATGAGGATTAAAGGAGATTAAATGTGTAAAATATTTAGAACAGCACAAGGCCCATGGTAAACTCTTTGCAGGCATTAACAATTTTTCCTCGTATTATTTTGGGGAGGAAGTTTGTTAGTTGGGCATTTGTTTTGAGCTGGAGTGATGAACAGGGAAAGGGAAAGCCCGACTGAGTGATGAGTTTTCATAGGATGCAGACCAGCAAAGTCCTCCCGGTTCCTATCTATGACCAGACAAGCAAGCAATGCTCCTTCTTACTCTTTTTCCCACTTAATCTGGTAAACTGGGAGTATTAGTTTATGTTATTTATTGTAAATTTCTGACTGGAGCAAATATGACTGGCTAAATGGAATGACTTAAATTCTTACCAAAAGTTTTGGATTATAAGCACAAATTCCACTTGGAATGATCAATTCACATAAAAATGAACCATATGTTCAATATTACATAGTTGATACCTGAAGAAGAGAAGTCTTTAGTAGGTCTGCAGTTTGTGATGAAGAATAGAAAGGCAAATCCTGCTTGAAGAAATGGTTATGTTCTTGAAAACTTGTCAATAAATTAAATCTTTAAAAAAAATTATGATTTACATATTTCTGTGAAACTTCTTTTTTTTTTTTAAAGATTTTATTTATTTATTTGAGAGAGTGAGAATGAGAGAGAGCACATGAGAGGGGGGAGGGTCAGAGGGAGAAGCAGACTCCCTGCTCAGCAGGGAGCCTGATGTGGGACTCGATCCCGGGACTCCAGGATCATGACCTGAGCCGAAGGCAGTTGCTTAACCAACTGAGCCACCCAGGCGCCCTCTGTGAAACTTCTTATTTTCCAAAAAATCATAAAGGGAGTGCAGTCTATAGTTTTTTTTAAAGATTTTATTTATTCATTTGAGAGAGAGACAGAGACAGAGACAGAAAGAGCACAAGCAGGGGAAGAGGCAGAGGGAAATGGAGAGGCCGGCTCCCCACTGAGCAGGGAACCTGATTTGGGACTCGATCCCTGGACCTGGAGATCATGACCTGAGACGAAGGCAGACGATTAACTGACTGAGCCACCCAGGCGCCCCATTCAGTCTATACTTTTCTCTCTATTCTAGAGCTAAATCAAATTTAGTCTGTTTGGATAGATTATAAGAGTACCTTATATGTAACATCATATATAAATGTAGTGTGTGTGTATATACATATATATAATTATATTATTATCTATATAATTCATGTAGTGTATATATATTTCATTGTCCATATACATGCACACATATGTATATTTGTGTTTGTGTCAAATTTTAAAATGCATCCATGCCCATTGCAAAATAAATTCCTTAAGCAAGTGGAGGCAATGAGCTCATGTTACTCACTGATCACTAAGCAGTTAGACTTACAGCAAAAGTAACAGATTGATAGGGTAGAATTAGAAGGCAATAGACTAAAGCCCTCTGGTGGCATTTGCCACTGCTACTATATTCTCCTAATTAGGTGATTGTAACTATTTAAATCATTTACAGGATGGTCAATAAAAGGTGAACTTCACATCAGAAGAACTTCTTGTAAAATGGAAAAGTATACTCTGAACATAAAATGGTTGGTCAGAATCTGGTTTAATTCTTTTTCTTAAAAGAAAAAGGCAAAATAGTTTTTCTTGTTTGTTTGTTTTATGTTTTGATTTTGTATAGAAATTGGGCTTCCTTTTGAGGACCCAGGGAAAAAGCACCCTCACTTCTCGTGGGAAGATCATGTTTACATTCCAAGACAGAAAAGACCTTTCCTGATGGCTGCACCTTCCTCACCTGCACAAAATGAAAACTCGAAAATTGGTTCTGCAGCTTCCATTAGAAGAAAGGAATAGTCAATTATCCATAATTAATATTTACTGAGGACTCACAGGGGTTGTAGCAGGTAAGAGGGAATGTCAAACACACCCACAAAAAGTTATGTTATTTCAAGTTAAATACAGATTTGACTGCAACGTTTTCCCCCTAGTACCATATTTTTTCATTCCTTTAGAAATCTAGTTATATATTTTTAAAGAAGGGTTGACTGTATATTCTTTAACTTGTTTCTTTTTACTTCTCCCTGCGGCAAAAAGAAGCCACGACAACAAAAATAAAAGTTTTTATGATCCTGCTGAATCAAGATACTAAAACATGAGTTAAATGAAGAGGCGTGGTGGTTTTAATGAAGAAAAATAAAACAATTTAAGCGTTGCCAGGTGGAAAATGAAACAATCTCTTTATATGGAATGTGTAGAAGGGGATGAGGCACATTGATGCCTGGAAAGACAGTTTCCAATGTCAGGAATTTTTTGCATGGTCTTTGATCTGCAGTCCAATTTTAGTCTTGGTCTAAAAGGAAAAATGAAGAGGAAAACTCTACTCATTCTAATGAAAAAAATCTCAGTGAACTGAGACTGACTATGGAAAAACAATCCAGGAAAAAGGGTGTTGATTCAAAAAAACAAACAAAACTTAAAAACAAAAATCAAAACAAAACAAAATCCACCCCCTCTCACACACACAGAAACCAACCCCCAAACATTTCACCACCAAATACTTAACATGCTGTTCATATAATGTTATGTGAGTAGGACTTTTGTCTCTTTGAGAATGAACCATTGGTTCTATCTGATAACTTTATTATTCACATAAGTCAACCTCTAAAATTATGTTAACAAACATCTGCCTAAGAATATGGTCCATGGAAATGTTTCTCATTGCCATTTTGCTGTTAGAATATATTCTGACCTTGTTGCGTGGACTGACTTTTATAAGTGAAAACCACATTGATGTTTAAGAAAAAGAGATAGTAGTGTTATTGCCTCCTTTTGTCCCATAGCAGACAGAGCTGACTTGGGAGGGTACATTTTTACCCCCAGATAGGGTAAATAGGAATTCTGGAAAATATAGGGCTGGGTTTAAAAAAATGCTAGAAATGAAAAAAAATTCAGAATCTGAGAAATGAGTCATAGATTGGGTTGGGTATTTCAAGGGTATCAGGCTGGATGTTTTTCTTAAGTGTTGGGATTTTAATACCTATGGAGATCGGGATTTAAGCCACTCTATAGAACTAGGAAGGGCTGTTTTCTCTCTTAGCTGGGATCAAAACACCAAATCTAATGTGTGGAGAAGTCTCTGGGAAGCCAACCTCCACCATTATTCATAGACAGAAACAGAGCCCTCTGTGAGAAACTGGAACTTTAAGCCCATCATGAAAACAGGTGAATAGATTCAGTAACATGGCCAAGAAACTAAAACTATAAACTAAAACGAAAATCCAAATGAAAGCTAAAAACCAAATGCAACCAATAAGAAAATTCATACTCTTGGGACTGCAGGCAATAGAGAAATATGAAAGGGAACTTTAAATAATAAGATTAAAAATGTTCATAGATGAAGGAATGGATGCTATGGATGCTGTGGAAACAAAGAAAGCACATCAGAAAATTATCCAAATAGAAATTTTAAGAGTGAATTTAAATTAAAAAAATTTAAGAGTAAGACATTAATATTTTCCTCTGTGTGGGAGACGGTTGGGGTAATGGAAACTAAGCTACTATTTATGAAGAGTGGTACCTACCCTATAGACTAACATTTTCTTAGTTGAAGCTTTTCACCTTTATTCTGTATAAAACCATCTAGGTAACACATTGATTTAAATTATTTCTTTCCTTTATAGCCTTCAAATACTAAAAAGCTCTGATTTCTCATGACTTCCATATGTAGCATTCTTTCTTTTTTTTTTTTAAAGATTTTATTTATTTGAGAGAGAGAATGAGAGAGAGAGAGAGCACATGAGGGGGGGAGGGTCAGAGGGAGAAGCAGACCCCCTGCTGAGCAAGGAGCCTGATATGGGACTCGATCCCGGGACTCCAGGATCATGACCTGAGCCGAAGGCAGTTGCTGAACCAACTGAGCCACCCAGGCGCCCCATATGTAGCATTATTTCTAATGGACAAAAGGAGAGAAGTCAGAACTTGATGGTTCATTTTCTTCTCTCCCATTGCTGGGTGTCAGCCCCGTGGTTTGATTTTATCCTATGTATAAGCTGTTACCATTACATGAATACGGGCAGAAGACATGAGACTCATGGGTCCGAGACAAAGAACTTTATTACTCACAACAACAGCAAAAAGCATAAGCATCGGTATACTTGCACCAGTTGTGCCTAATCCCCGTGTTTCATGAGGTGCTGAGCAGGGCCTGGATATGTGTCTGCACGTGCAGGAGGTCATGTAACAGGAGAGGAACTGTAGCGTTGGTGAATCCACAACTTTGTGGCAAGCAGGAAGCTATCCAGCTCTTTCTCTTAAACGGACAATGTTACCTCATCCCTCAACACTTCTCACAGCAAAAGTGGTCTTGTGCAGCAACCCTAGTAGAGTGGCCAGAGTTTTGCATTCTCAGCATACCCAGCAACATGTATATGACTTCAGGGGACCCATGGAGGAGTGTCTCCCGCAGTGGGAGCGTCACTTAACCTCTTAAACCTCCTTCAGTGCCTCAGTTTCTACCTTGGTTAAAGTACTCTGATTAGCCTATTTTGTTTAATGTGGAACAAAAAGGAGAGATATTTTGCTTTGCAATGGGAGCCTTCTCCAGTGATTTTTTTTTCCAGGATTGGTTTGCATGGCATATGCCATTTGCCTCTTCACAACTTAAGAAGCTACAGGCCCATGCCACCATTTTTGCTGTCTTGATGTCCCTTCTGATGACTTCCTTCAGTTATGATTCAGGAGGGCCTTTTTGTCTTAGAAAAGAGCTTTGTTTGTCCCATATCACATACACTCATCCTTGTTTCATTCCGCAGTGCCAAAGTCATCACCCTGTTTCCCAGAATGATAATTCAGTGGCACTTGTGTTACAATGAAGGATTTCTTATAGGTTCAGGGCAGCCCCTTTGTTCCCATCTTCTCTGAGAACGGAGTATGATTTCTTTCTTTATTCTACAAGGCTATTAAAACATGCTCAAGAGCCTATTACTCATCAATTCTCCAGACATTGTTTTTCTGTTCCTTTCTAATAAACAAGGGAACTGAAATAAAGCAAATCTCCTGATACTGCATGTCCTTACGCTATTATGCCCATTTCTATAGAAAAGGTTTCTATAGAGCCTGCCTTCAGATCTATATTGCAATCAATGTTAAACAGCTCCTTCTAAAATATGCAGGTTCTCCTGTATGCAGGCTCTTCTTTCCTGCTCTTTTTCTGTTTGTTGTTGTTTTTCTTAAAGCATAACCAGCCGCCTGCTTTCACTTCCCTGAATACTCATTCTGCTCATAGGTTCACTCTAAACAACCGTAATGTCATTTTCCCTGGACATCAATAAATCTGTTATATTTTGACTACTTATCTTGCAGGCAATGAAGATCCTTTTGCAAAGTGCATTTCATGAATTAGCTCAAATTACAGTTGGACTGCTTCAGAGCTACAGAGAAAGTGCCAAACATTTGATACAACATACCATTGTATTTAACTCCAGGGGAGAGCAAAACTTCTGATTCCCTCATTAAAGTAAAGGTGAAAAGCCTCAATATATTTTTTTTACCAACATCAAGCCATTTGTTTTAATTCATGTGTCACTTTTATGAAAGGGTTTCATGGTGATATATGTTCCTTGAAGTTTAGGTGTGAATCAAAATGAACCTATGCATTTATAAGTATATATAAAAACATCTTTCGGGTGGCTTATCATCCACCGTGGATTATGAAGTATTAAAATGAAAGTGAAGAATTGGGAAACATTGGTACAAGCTATGGTTTTAGCACACCTTACCTTGCTGCCTTTTATGTCTGTCCTCCCAACATTTATTTGATGTTTTCCGCCTCACCACAGACCACTTTAGTTGACGACACAGTGATCGTGAAGTTATCCGCCAGTTGAAAATTTAAAACTTGCCCTCATTATGATTTGTTTCACCACGGAAGGGCCTAACAATTTCTCCCAACCAACTCTTGTAGATGACAACCATGGCGGTGGTGTGAGAAATTTTCTCATGAAAAAAAACTTTGCTTCTGAATCTGGGGGAGGTGAGTACTGTGTTGTTGAGTCAAATCACTGATATTTCTAGTTCCTCTTTTTCAGAGAACTAGAGCCCTCAAACCAAAACGTTAGCCAGCAGGCATTTCCCAGAGAAGAGGAATTCAAATTTGAACTCTACGTGATGCGGTATGTACTTTCTGGAATTCATGGGACTTTTTTAATCAGTATTTTCTTTCCTCTCTAACCATGATCTTCATAGATGATGACAGTAATGAGCCATCCAATTTGGAATCTCTTTCTAGACATGGTAAAAAGCAAGCATAAAGAGCTTGAATGGTTTTATTATGGTTCAAATGAAAAACTACGTACTGTGTGTTTTTTTCCCAACAAATTAATGAAAATTTGTTGAGCATCTAGCATGTGAAAAATATTGTGTTCACTGCTGAAGAGGAATCTAAGTACATGTAATACACGGTCCTATTTACCATCAATTTTTCCAGGCACGAGAGGAGAATTGTCTGCATTTTACACTGTGGCTCTGTTTGAGGACATTCTATTCTGGGAAGAATAGACTAGTCCTTTGGATACGAGACATTGATTGTCCATCTAATTGAAGAACTCTGTTTAAGAAAATGATATTCACAGTAGAAGTTGTCATGTATTCTGCCTACCTTAAGCATTATTCCATGTTATTTAAAAAAAAAACAGCAACAAAAAAACAAACAAACAAAAAAACCAGTGATGACCAAAGCCTGCAGTCAGAGGTATTTGCAACTGGTCACTAATAAATTTGATTGTTATTATGTAGAAGTCATAGGGGATCTTTGGCACAATCTCTTGCTGACTTTTTATTTCTGGCATAATTATTATTGAACAAACTAGGTGTTGTTAATTCATTTTCTATTATCTGGAACTGTTTACATATAAATAGGCTTCTTTTTTTTTTTTTAAAGATTTTATTTATTTATTTGACAGAGAGAGACACAGCGAGAGAGGGAACACAAGCAGGGGGAGTGGGAGAGGGAGAAGCAGGCTCCCCGCAGAGCAGGGAGCCCGATGCGGGACTCGATCCCAGGACCCTGGGATCATGACCTGAGCCGAAGGCAGTCGCTTAACAACTGAGCCACCCAGGCGCCCCTAAATAGGCTTATTTCTTTTTACATGTTTGAAAAAACTCACATGTAAAGACTTCTCAGTCTGGATATTTCCATTTGGGAAGTATATTAATAGCAGACTCAATTTCATTTGTAGATATAGGATTATCCAGATTTGCCATTTCTTCTTGTGTTAGTTTTTTAATTGTGTTTTTCCAGGAATCTGCCAGTTTCAACAAAATTTTCAAGTTTATTAACACGAAAGTATTCACAACATCCTATCTTTTAAATATTTAAAAAAAACCCATACGATTGTTGTGATGTCCTCTTTTCATTTCTGATATTGGTAATGAATTTCTTCTGTCTCCTTTACTTTATCAGTCTTGCCGTGATTTTCTCTCTTTTTTATTGTTTTTATTTTCTTTGGATTTAATTTGGTGTGCCCTTTTCTACTTTTTTTTTAAAGATTTTTATTTATCTATTTGACAGAGAGACACAGCGAGAGAGGGAACACAACCAGGGGAAATGGAAGAGGGAGAAGCAGGCCTCCCGCGAAGCAGGGAGCCCGATGCAGGGCTTGATCCCAGGACCCTGGGACCATGAGCTGAGCCGAAGGCAGATGCCCAATGACTGAGCCACTCAGGTGCCCCCGCTTTTCTACTTTTTAATATAAATATTCAGATAATTGATTTCAGCCTTTCCTTTGGAGATCACCATAAATGCATATATAAAACATAATATTTATATCCATGTATTTAGTATATATTAATATACTAAGTACAATGAAATATATATTTACTTACATGTTTCTATATCAGAACTATTTATATATGTTATGTATTCATATTTTATATAAATGTGTATTTAGCAAAGTACCAAATCAATTACCTAACTATCCATGTTAAAAAGTATTAAAAGATACGTAAATTTTAAAATATGTAATATATCAAAACTTGTGTAACACAAGCGGAACTTCTATCTTTATCCATCAAGAATGGAGTTGCCTTGAGTCACACCGCAGTTTTAGTATGACTCTTTCTAACCCAGCCTCCAAGGGTTAGTCCTCCAGAGATTACGAGAGGGGTTTACTAGGGTCTGCAACTCCTTAGTGAGTTCTGAACTACTGTGTTTCTTTCCAAAGCCCTGAAAAACTGCTGAAAACTCTGATTTTTCAGAATGCCTCAGCTTAGCTCCTTATCTCCTTGCCTCACTGCTGTAGAATTTGGTAAAAGCCTTGAGGAGAAGTCACTTCTTCACCCACCCCATTTCTCCAGGATCTTGGCCTCTAGATTCCAGGCTGCCTTGGACACCCTGAATTCCAACTTTTGTCTCTCCATTATTCTGAGACTGACAACACTCTGCTGGCCTTTTTGCCTTCTGGACCAGCTCCTACACTCAGATTTTCACTTTTCACCCAATGCCAAGAATCAGCAAAAGCCCAAGGTGAAAATCAAAGAAAGAAGTAGGCCCATTTTTCCCTGGTTCCCTTCTCTCCAACACCTTGGCTCCTCAATTCCTGGTTGTCTCAAGAATTTTGTGATGTCTTCAAACTTATGACTCATGCTTTATCTGACTTTTCTTATTGTTTTTAGTAGGGGAGTCCTTTTACTGTCCTGTGCTCAACATAGCTAACAGTAGAAACTCTGGTGGCATAACAAACAACATTTTCACTCAGCTTTTCTGAGTGGTATTTGTAGTGTTAAGATCTTTCTTTAATTAACAAAAGATAGTTTTATTGTCTTGTATTTTTTTAAAAAAGATTTTATTTATTCATTTGAGAGAGAGAGAGAAAGAGAGAGAGCATGAGTGGGGGTGAGGGGCAGTGGGAGAGGGACAAATAGACTCCCCACTGAGCAGGGATCCCGACGCAGGGCTCGATCCCAGGACCCTGAGATCATGACCTGAGCTGAAGGCAGATGCTTAACCCACTGAGCTACCCAGGTGCCCCTATTGCCTTGTAATTATATTTGGGTGACTGCTGTGTTACACATGGTAATAGTGAACACGTATTATCTAAATGTATAAACAAGGTCTAGAAAACTTATTTACGGGTACATTTCAAAACACGATATATCTTGACATTTGGAAAATCCCTATCCATGTGTATCAAACCATTCTAGTGACAGACCTAATTTTTTATTAAAATTTTGTATAGGGGTGCCTGGGTGGCTCAGATGGTTAAGCATCTGCCTTCTGCTCGGGTCATGATCTCAGGGTCCTGGGATCGAGCCTCACATCAGGCTCCCTGCTCAGTGGGAAGCCTGCTTCTCCCTCTCCCTCTACTGCTCCCCCCTGCTTGTGCTCTCTCACTCTCTCTGTCGAATAAATAAATAAAATCTTTAAAAAAATTTTTGTATAAAAAACACATCTAAACTTTTATTTGGGGTTATTATTATTGTTAAAAAATATTATTATTAACCAGCCTTGTTCCTATTCCAGCATCACTTTTAGTAAGCAATATAATATCCCAATCATTACACATTTGCCATATTGATGTAAAAATTATTTATTCATGCCATATTAACATGACATATTAGGAATAATATCAGGAAATACTTCAATCTCTGAGTTTTAGTAGAATAATCCATTAAATCTACTTTACTTATATAAGTGAGGTATTTGTTGTTGTAGGCTCATCAACAAATTTTGACAGCCCCAGAAAAGTGATAATGGAGAAATCAGATTTTGAAGCCAATTAGGTCTGAACCTGGGAATTTGAGGTAAGGCTCTGGTGAAAAAAAAAAAAAAAAGATTGAACAGCTTTATATTAATTCAGCCAATGGCAAAGCCCTACTGCCTTTCTTTGAAAAATATTGATAGAAGGTGATTGATGGACTTCACGGATGGAAAGAGAAACAGATTATGGGAACTGGATAGATCTACTCATGGAGCTAGACTCATTCATTAGACAGATATAAATAAAAGTTTTACCATTTATATAAGCTGCCTGGCTTACATCAGATATATTTTCATGTTAATATTTTTTGAGTCCATTTATATTACGCTGGAAAATAGATGCTGAAATATTACCTGTATGAATGGAAAACATGGGGGGGGGGCGGTAAGCATTTGGTTGTCCCTTTAAGCTAGTTAAATATCACCACAGGGAGGTGACTCTGTGCTCATGCATGCTTGCATTATCTGTTCATTCATCAATCCACATCTCCTTTTGCCATTTCATTTAGTATCATTGGGGAAAATGTAAGCAATATAACTATTAATACAGCTGCCATGGCATTTCAAGCAAACACCGTGGATCATTATTGCCATTTATGCACCAAATCAACCAATACTGATACGTTATGGAACATCTGCTGTGTACAGAACACCATGCAGACCCTGGGGACAGTAGAGGGAGGAAACTATGTGTTCATGATGGACCTATGCACATTCAATAATCACATGGAAACCAGGTCTTGGCTCTTAAAGAGATTAGAACCTAAAATTCAGGCTTGAATCTTTGATTTTACATCTCCTTTCTCTTCCCCTACATACGGTGGCATTCTCTATTGCCAAAGAGAAGCAGAGAATTGAGGCCATTCAACGTTGTTGAAACCATCAGTTTGATGATTTCTTTTGCCTCATTTGTACATTGAAGGCCTGACCACAGGAGGATGTTTAGAGAAGTGGTCGGAATGATTTTCTCATCAAAAGGGCTAAAAGAGGTTTTATAAGATGCTTTCACCTTGTAAACAGGTACGGATGAGACACAGTTTACTGACCATTTCTTAGTTCCCTTCACCTCAGTGACTGCTGATCTGTTTAAATTTCCACTCCGTCTGAGATGGAAAAATGGCGCCGTGATTAGAAAGCTATTTCAGCTATTGTAAAATTGTGGTCGGAGTAATTTAGCAAAAATGAGTAACGCCAGAAAATGAGTTTATTGGGTACTAAGCAGGGGGGTCTCTCCTCTTCTTGTGCCTCTTACAGCATCTTCTGACTTGTACCAAGCCCTTGGAGAGGTGGGAGAAGTCAATGTGGTTATCAGCTTTTCCTCTAATGTCTATTCAAGCCCTGAAAGTGTTCCATCAAGCCATCCTTTGCCATCCTTGTCCTCTCATGTCCACCCATCTCCAGACCATGCCCAGAGTCTCTGAGAAAACCTACCAGAGAGTTCGGGCCTCACGGGCTGGAACTGGAAGGAGTTAAATGCTAGAGATGTTGTTCGTTATGTTGCTATCTAAGAAGTAACATCCAGAGGTATGCTGATGTTTGAGGCAGCTGGGGAGTTTGAGATGACAAGTCGAGCAAGTGAAATTTCTGTGAGTTTAGATTTTCTCTTTATTAATTTTGAATTGTTGGTACATGACCAGCAAATGAATGAAAGTGTGAGGAGCACAGACAGAGGACAAGCTCATTTGTGAAGTTTCTGTGGCAGATGAGAGCTGTAACAAAGTTTGAGTTCAAGTGTTTACCTAATATTTAATTTAACAGATGCTCGAAAGGAGCTTGACTGGTGCCATGCTCTCTTCTTAGCACTCCTCAAATATTAACTAACGGCAACCTCAGGAGGTTGATTTTGTTATTGTCCCTATTCATACGGGGGAGGCTGATGACTCAAGAGGTTAAGTAGCCTCCCCCAGGTGCATGATCAGCAAGTTGCAGCGCCAGGTTCGAACTGGACAGACTGCCGCTAGCCTCCCTGGCTTTTGAATCACTATGCTACGTAAGGAACTACGCTCTGGAATGTAAGCTCACTACGCTTAGGAAGAACCATTTAACCAAAAGTTAGGGGATGAACTTTGGGTTCAAGGAGAATAGAAACAATTTCTCTAGGACTAACCGTGCTGGGAGAATTAGCTCAGGTTTGGGCTTGGGAGTGGAAAAAGGCTGGAATCCCAAAAGAGAATTAGCAAGCAGGATACTTAGAGGAAGGGGGGTGGGGGTGGGGGGGTGAAATAAGATGTGCCTACAAAAGGGTCGCACCTAAGGAGCAGTTTGAAACTGAGTACCTATCACATACCTAGTTTGCACAGACCTTGAATCCCTGGTATTTTGACCTGGGTCTGATTTCAGAGTAACTCTTTGTGGGAGGAATGCTACAAGACGCATGGAAAAAAAGAGTAAAAACTTAAAACAAGTACAACCTGGGAAAAAACAGCCTTCCCTGACCTTGGAGAGGAGTAGTGAGGCAGGAGTTAGTCAAAGGCATTAGGGAGCGGTCATGGTCCCTTCTGTGGTGGCTCTCTGATGCATATTTCTTGTTAGTTAACTCCCTTGGCTATTTCCTCCTATCCATCCTTCCCCCTACTGCCTCATCCATGCAAACTACTCTTCTAGCTACTATGGCTTTCCCTTGGGTCAAACACTCCTCCAGCCCCCATCTGTATAGCCTGACCTTGGCCCCCATGCCACCATGTTTACTTTTTTAGACAAAGGTATGGATACTTACATGTGCTTTTTTTTTTTTCTAATTTTTTCACCTTAGGAAAATAGGAATGAGACAAAAGATAACCATGGTAGGGGTGCTGGGTGGCTCAGACGGTTAAGCGTTTGCCTTCGGCTCAGGTCACGATCCCGGGGTCCTGGGATGAGCCCTGCATTGGGCTCCCTGCTGAGCCGGGAGCCTGCTTCTCCCTCTCCCTCTGCCTGTTGCTTCCCCTGCTTGTATACTCTCTCTCTCTCTGTCAGAAATGGATAAAATCTTTAAAAAAAGTATGGCAGTTGGCTAGGTAAGTAACAACAACAACAACGAAACAATGATGTTATTTATATTATCATTACTATTGCTATTACTGTTATCATATCATTATTTAATAGTTACCTTTATGAATACTTACTGAAAAGTGTCAGATACTTCACAGTTAATGTTTACAGTAACCCTGGGATAGGCACACTCCTCATATTTCAGATGAGGAGACAGAAACAAAAAGAGTTTAAATAACCAATTGGGGATGGGAAGTGGAAAACCAAGATTTGAACTCAGATCTACCTTATTCCAAAGTCTTTGGTCTCAACCATTAGTTTATACTATTTATTTTATTTTATTTTATATTTTTTAAAAGATTTTTAAAATTTATTTGAGAGAGCATGAGCAGGAGGAGGGGCAGAGGCCTAGGGAGAAGGAGACAGACAAGTAAACTTGCGCTGAGCTCCAAGGCTGATGAGGGGCTAGATCCAGGACACTGAGATCATGACCTGGGCCAAAGTCAGATGCTTAATGGACTGAGCCACCCAGGTGCCCCAAGTTAAACTATTTTAGATGTGAATTTAATCTGGGAATTATAAGAATACGTGCCTAAGAGATAGCTGTTTGTTAAGTAAAATTTATTTTTCCCATTTATATGTATCAAATTTTCAGTAGTGCTAAAACGACGGTGAGAATTAGGCATTGTGTATGAAAATGTCTTATAAACTATAAAGTGTAAATAATGACCAAATATGACAACAATGGGTTGATAGTGGCTATGGAAGGCAGATGGTGGGCGTCCACATACGTAGATCATCACCAAGTTACAACTTGCCTTAGTGGATCGGCAAGTCACTCATAACCAGTCAATTAATAATATGCTGTAAGTCCACATGCAATCCACACACATTAACTACTACTGTGGAGAAAACGGACAAACAGCAAGCAGAATTTTTAATGGAGTAAAATGAGCAGCCAATGATTGTGTCAAAGGGGAACGCGAACTTCCAAAAAAGTTTTCCTAACCAGCTAACTGATGAAAACTTTGGAGAGAATGTGACAACTATTCAACTGATTCAGAAGAAAAATTTTGAGATATTTGAAATTATTATCTGATTTAATAAATGAGAAACTCTTGGACCTCATGAAGTTCTTGCCGGTAATTGGCATTGATTAACTTTGAACAACGCTGTTGAACACTGTATAGGTTGCCCTTTCCTCTAATTTAGAAAATTCTTTGGATGATTCCATTTCAGTTCCAAATCTGCATACTCTGTGTTATTTATTTATTTGTTTGTCTATAGAGGTCAAGAGTTAAAAAGTCTACCACTTGGGCGCCTGGGTGGCTCAGATGGTTAAGCGTCTGCCTTCGGCTCAGGTCATGATCCCAGGGTCCTGGGATCGAGTCCCACATCGGGCTCTCTGCTCCTTGGGAGCCTGCTTCTCCCTCTGCCTCTCTCTCTCTCTCTGTCTCTCATGAATAAATAAATAAAATCTTTAAAAAAAAAAAAGTCTACCACTCAAAGTAGAGACGTATAAAATCCAACAGGAATTTTAATGAAAATGATTTTTATTCATACCTTTAATCTTCTGGAGCAGAACTTGAAGTTTTAGTTAGCACTTTTCAGAGACCTGGCACCCAAGGCTTTCACCTGTGTCCCTGTCCAGCTCCTTTGCCAGGGAATCCCCTCCCAATAAACTTGACTTGCTTAGCCAAAGGTGAGAGGTATGAGATCTGGGCCTCAGAAATCCACACAGCAAATAAGCCTGTTTGCCTCTGCAGCTTGCCAAGCTGAACCAAATCTAGTAAAGCCCTTGCTCTCCTACTAACAGCCATTTTTTGCTTGCTACTTTCCTCCTATCTCCCCTCTTTGGGGTGATATAAAATGTCTTACAAAGCAGACTATAGCTCTCTGCTAAATCCAGTAAATCTAACACGTTTTGCCTGATGCCTGCTTAAGGACAAGTGGTTAAGAGCAGCATGTGAATCATAAGATTTTGAAAAAAGGATTTTGCAATTAGTGTGTGGCCCTGTTTTCTTTCAGCAGGTAGTCAAAAGAGAAACATCTAACAGTGGGGGTCATTATCTCACCAAATATCAAGCAGCCCGAATTACTCGTTAGAGTTTTAGTTTCCCTTGAAGTCTGGGGGAGATCTTGTAAGTTTCCCTCCTGGGCACAGAGAGTGCTCCTCTTCCCAGGGAGAAGCGAAGGCCTGAGTGACTGCAGTTTTGCCCAGGGCTCGCTGTGAGGCAGGCAGGCAAGCAGCCAGCCCTCGCAGAAGGCACTCTGGATGCACAAGTGCTGCAGGACCATGCGGTGAAGAGACAGACAAGGAAGGATCTGGAAGCTGCATGGGGAACTTTATTCCTTGTAATTCTAAACGGCGTTTCTTTGATTCTTTAAATCCCCGTCTGAAAATGTGGTGAGTCATTACCTCTGACCGTGGCTTGACTGTTGGTACACTGTAAAACTGTTTGAATCATGGAGGAGCAAAGAATCAGTGCCATTTTGGTTTTAATTAAATCTTGAAAAAGATTCAAACATATCCTGCTTCTTCCTTCCATCAGGGATCCTACAATTATTAAATTAGGCTAGTGGTGTCTGCTTTTAGCATCATGAATTTTTACCAGCAGATAATTTCTCTTTTCTATTGTTGGATATTTTCTTGGTGCATTTTAGGGCTGTCATCTTTGGCAGAGATAATCTGGTTTTCTTCAACCACAGTTCTGCTTGTTAATCCATTTATGGATTTTTACATAGTTTCTCCTTGGAAGGTGAGTGAGTGCATTACCTCAGAGGTTTTCTTTCAAGCCACTTAGTAGAGCTCGTTCCTTTTTTCTGTGTCCATAGTATGTGTCTGAACCACTCCTGCCTGCTAGCCTTTTAAAAATTCATTGTAGGGTCTGGCTGGGATGGTGTTAGATGAACGTATTTGTATACAATAAACATATTTACAAAACTTTTTTTACTTACCTTTTAAAAAAAAGACTAATCCTTCTTGGCTTGCAATTGATCTGTACATTATGTATCTTTTTTTCTGTGTCTAGTGCCCTTCTAAGCACAGTGAAGGATACACAAATACGTAGGCACACACACATGCACACACACACAAACTGAAAAAATGTACCATTTTTGAATTCTACTAAATGTTTAAAGAAGAATTAACATCAGTCATTCTCAAACTCTTCCAAAAAGGAATACCAGAAGTGGCATCTGGCTGGCTCAGTTAGTAGAGCATGTGACTTTTGATCTTGGGGTCATGGTTTGAACCCCCCATTAGGTATGGCAATTACTAAAAACAATGACAACAACAACAACAACAACAAAGAGAAACACTTCTTAACCCTATGAAGCCAGCATTACTTTGATACCAAAGCCAGAAAAGGACGTCACAAGAAAAATAAAACTACAGCCCCATATCCCTTATGAATAGAGATGCAAAAATCCTCAACAGAATACTAGCAAACAGGTTATGGCGGCATGTTAAAAGGATCATACCACATGATCAAGTGAGACTTATCCCAGGAATGTATGGATAGTTCCATGTACAAAAATCAATCAATGTGATACACCACATTAATAGAATGAAAGAAAATAATCTCATGGTCATCTCAATTGATGCAGAAAAAACACCTGATAGACTCCAACACCCCTTCATGATAGAAATCACTTCACAAACTAGAAATAGAAAAGAACTTCATAAACATGATAAAGGGGATTTATGAAAAACCCACAGCTAATATCACACTTAACGGGGAAAGAGTAAAAGTTTTTCCCAAAAGATCAGGAACAAGACAAAGAAATCCACTGTGACCACTCCCATTCAATAGTTACTGAAAGTTCTAGCCAGATCAATTAGGCAAGAGAAAGAAATAGAAGCCAGCCAGGTTGGAAAGGAAGAAGTCACACTATCTCTGTTCACAGATGGCATGATCTTCTATATAGGAAATCCTAAGGAATTCACCCCAACCCCAACCCCCCAGACTATTAGAGCTAATGAACAAATTCAGAAAAGCGGCAGTGTATAACATCAAGATACAAAAACCAGTTGTGTTTGTATACATTAACATTGAAAAATCCAAAAATAAAATTAGGAAAACTACTTAACTTACAATATCATAAAAAAGGAAAAAATTTAAATAAGTACAAAATTTGGACACTGAAAACTATAAAACATTACTGAAAGAAATTTTAAAAGAGTCAAAAAAATGGAAATGTATCCAGTGTTAGTGGTTTGGAAGAGTTAATAAGGTTAAGATGGTAGTACTCCCCAAATTGGGCTATATATTCAATATAATACCTATAAAAATTCCATTTTTTAATACATAAATAGACAAACAGTAAAATTCTTGTGGAATTACAAAGGACCAAGAATAGCCAAGTAATCTTGAAAAAGAACAAAATTGAAGGACTCATGTTTCACAATTTCAAAACTCACTATAAAATTATAGTAATCAAAACTGTGTTGTACTGGTATAAATATAGACATATAGATCAATGAAATAGAACTGAGAGTCCATAAATAGCCCATATGTCTATGTCCATTTGATTTTTGACATAGAAATCAAGACCACTCGGTGGGGAAAGAATAATCAGCTCAATAAATGATGCTGGGACAATAGGATATCCACATGCTAAAGAATGAATTTGGACTTTGATCCTCTACCTTTTACAAAAATTAACTCTAAATAGGTCTATGATTTATTGCTCAGTTGGTTAAGCATCTGCCTTTGGCTCAGGTCATGATCTCGGGGACCTGGGATAGAGCCCCGTGTCAGGTTCCCTGCTAGTAGGGAATCTGCTTCTCCCTCTCCTTCTGCCCTTCCCCCTGTGCATGCTTTCTCTCTCTCTCCCTCAGATAAAGAAATAAAATATTGTTAAAAAATAGATCTATGATTTAAATAAAGAGCTAAAAATATAAAACTCTTAGAAGAAAACAGGGATACCTCTCCATGACCTTGGATCTGACAATAGTTTCTTAGATATCACATCAAACACACAAGCAACAAAACAAAAAAAATACATAAATTGGACTTCATCATAATTAAAAACTTTTGTGCATCAAATGACACTCTCAATCAAGTTAAAAAGCAATCATTAGAAAAAAAAGGCAACCATCAGAATAGCAGAAAATCTTTGCACATCATATGTCTGTTAAGAATTTATTGTCCAGAATATATAGAGCACTCTTACAACTCAACAGTGAAAAGACAACAACTCAATTTAAAAATGGGCAAAAGGCTTAAATAGACATTTCTCCAAAGAAGATTCAAATGGCCAACAAGCAAACAAAAAGATGTTCACCATCATTAGTTATTAAGGAAATGACAATCAAAGCTATAATTAGATACCACATCACACCGACTAGGATGCCTAGAATAAAAAAAAAAAAAAAACACACCTGAAAACAAGTGTTGTCAATGATGTGGAGAAACTGGTACCCTCATAAGTTGCTGGTGAGAATGTAAAATGGTTTGTCTTCTGTGGGAGACAGTTTTATGGTTTCTTAAAAAGTTAAACATAGAATTACCATAGGATCTAGCAATTCCACTTCTAGGTCTGTATGCAAGAAAATTGAAAACATATTCAAAAAACTTATACACAACTTTTTATAGCAGCATTATTTATGATAGGCAAAGCATACAGAAAAATACCCAGCATTTCTTAAATGGATAAGCAATTTAAGGTATATCCATACAGTGGAATATTATTCAGTCACAAAAAGGAATGAAGTACTGATATGTGACACATCATGGATGAAATGAAATGCAAATGTTTTTGAACAGATAGTGATAATGTTGTGCAAAATAGTGAATGTCCTAGAATGTACCAAATTGTACACTTTGAAATGGTTAAAATGGTGAATTTTATGTTATGTGAATTTTTCCTCAGTGAAAATAATGATATAGTATACACAAACAACAAATCATGGAACACTACATCAAAAACTAATGATGTACTGTATGGTGATTAACATAACATAAAAAAAAAAAGAGTACCACCATTCTCAAGTAGTTCACAGTTTAGCTGAGAAGGAGATAAAACAAACATACATCAAAAATCAAGTCGAGGGGCACCCGGGTGGCTCAGTCGGTCAAGCAGCTGACTCTTTATTTCAGCTCAAGTCATGATCTCTGGGTTGTAAGATTGAGCCCCAGGTTGGGCTCTGCTCAGCGCAGTCTGCTTGTCCCTCTTCTTCCCCCTTGATCCCCCTCCTCTGCCCCTCCCCTGCTCACGCTCTCTCTCTCTCTCAAATAAATAAAATAAATAAAATCTTTTAAGAAAATCTTTAAAAAATCAAGTAGAGGCAGTCCTTACTTTCCCTGGCAGGTGGAGCCATAATATGACTGTGCAAACTGAAACTATGCCAAGAGATCTTTAGATTTTTTATTTTTCAGCTTTATTGAGGTATAATTGACGAATAGAAATTATATATATATTTAAGGTGCACAGAGTGATGATTTGATATATGTATACATTTGGAATGATCACCACAATCAAGCTAGTGAACATATCCATCAGCCCCCATAATTACCTGTGTGTGTCATAAGAATACTTAAGATTTACTCTCAGCAAATATAAGTATGCAATACATTTTTGCTATCTATAGTCATCATACTGCAAATTAGATTCCTAGAACTTACTTATCTTGAATAACTGAAACTTTGCACCATTTTACCAACGTCTTCCCATTTCCCCATTCTTCCCACTCCTGGCAACCATAATTTCCTTTAGGAGATATACATGGAATTGTTGGGTCATATGCTTGTTCTCTTTTTAATTTTCTTAAGGAACCTCCATACTATTTTCCATAGTGGGTACTAATTTTACATTCCCACCAACAGAGTACAAGGGTTCCCTTTCTCCCACATTTTCACCAATATGATCTTTGGTGTTTTTGATCATGGCCATTCTAACAAGGGTGAGGCAGTATCTCCTTGTAGTTTTGATCTGCATTTCCCTGAAGATTAGTGACACTGAACACCTTTTCCTGTTGACCTTCTATATGTCTTGTTTTAAGAAATGTCAATTCAGATACTTATCTCATTTTTTAATTGAGGGTTTTGTTGTTGTTGTTGTTCATTTGTTTTCCATTTAGGTGAGTGACTTATATATTTAATTTGTTTATTTTTTTAAAAAAAGATTGTATTTATTTGTCAGAGAGAGAGCACAAGTGGTAGCAACAGGCAGAGGGAGAAGCAGGCTCCCCGCCAAGCAGAGAGCCTGATGAAGGACTGGATCCCAGGACCCTGGGATCATGACCTGAGCTGAAGGCAGATGCTTAACTGACTGAGCCACTCAGGCATCCCAGTGCCTTACATATCTTTGATATTTTAACCTTTTGTATGTAGTTTTTGCAAATATTTTTTCCATTCTGTAGGTTGCATTTTCACTCTGTTGATTGTTTCCTTTGTGGAACATGCCAAGAGATTTTAACAATCAATGAAAAAAATTAATATTTTCCATAGCATTAAAACATTTTGTTGTAAGAAAGATCTTCTGTACTGTGTAAATAAATGAAAAACTAGTAAAACTAACAGTACAATATAACTGAAACATTAAAAAATATTTTGAACAATGTTTTATTTCTTTATTAAAAAAAGAAGTATCAAGAGTAGTTTGCCCTGTCCTTGCATTGTTGTCTTAGCATAACCTCTGCTATGGAGCACCCATCTTTTCTATGCCATGGCAAATTATCATGCTCCTTTCTAGATTTCGATCAGCTTCTGATATTTTAACTTTTACATTTTATACATCATAAAATATCTGTGAGATTTTGTTTGTTTTATGTCAATAAGTTCACCACTAAGTTCCTCTGGCTGCATGTCTAGAATCTCTTGAAAAATAGCAGTGTCTATATTCCCAAGGTCAGCTATTTCTTCTATTAACTCCATTTCCATGAGATTCTACTTTCATTCCCAATGTTACTTTTCATTTTTTTCCTACATTTTTATCTTTGTTGATCAATTCCCTCTTTTGATTATTCATTTTTGCAAAATGCCACTTGATTTATCACTGAGAGACAAGGAGTCAACCCGACAACATGCTTTGCTGTCTGTGTGTGAACTTATGACAGATGCACAGTGACCAGTCACTGACAGACTTTGAAGGAAGTGAGGGAATTGGTCATGGATCATGATGCATATCATGATATGCACATGCATATCTGTGAACTAAAGAGTTAGCAGCAAAATTTTATTTTATGTAATTACAGTTAATATACCATAGTAACTGAAATTGGTACTATGTTTTGGGGAAATTGGTGTTATTTAACTAAAACCATGATAATTATAATTTATGCATATTTGAGCCATATAAAGCAAGGACTACATTTTCTAAAATTGTGCAATATGGAGTAACATTGCAATAGAATTTTACAGATTGGATTTATGATGAGTTGGATTTGTATAAGGATTAAAATATTCCTTTAGGCCAATAGTTGTAAACATAAGCAATAGAAGAGGGAAGAAACATGATATAAGTGGGTCAGTGGGCAGATTTACCTGAATATACCAGAAAGAGTACAGTCCTTACCAACAGATAGGCAGGAATAGGTCAGACTGTGGCAGGACTTGAAACTTAGGCAGATTTGTAAACTGGAAAAAAAGTCTTAAATGAGAAAATCATGGTTAATAGAGGCAGAAAACCAGAGTTTTTATGTAGGCTTTGCTACACATTCCATTTCTAATCTTTGGTAAGTCATGGATATTGGCTTCCTCATTTGCAAAATGAGGGTAATCATACTTAATCCAGATGGCTGAGCATAGAGGTTCTTGAAAGCAGATAAAAACTTATGACTGTGTCCATTCTTCAAACAGCATTTACTGAATGCCTGCTTTCAGACAGAAACTGGGCTAAGTATTTCTGTCACAGAGATGATAGGAAATTGTCTTTCTCTCTACGAGTTGGGAGATGGGAGGAGGAAAGAGATGTGTAAACACAAAAATTACTGAACAATCTGGTAGCTGTTTTAAAGGAAGTAATAGTGAATGGTTGAACAGGGAGCAATCATGATAATGTATTACAGCATTTTTGGAAGAATTCTATGGTGACTCCTTGAAGGATGACTTAAAGAGGATTCTAATTTTAGTGAAGAGTTTATAGCTCCTGTTTATTGATCCCAGGGCTAGGGTCAAGCCAATAGAGTGAGGTGCTAAAGTGGACTGGAGGAAACATTTGGAGTTAAGAAGATCAAGATTTTAGGAGCGCCTGGGTGGCTCAGTGGGTTAAGCGTCTGCCTTCAGCTCAGGTCATGATCTCAGGGTCCTGGGATCGAGCCCTGCATCAGGCTCCCTGCTCGGCGGGAAGCCTGCTTCTCCCTCTCCCACTGGCCCTGCTTGTGTTCCCTTTCTCGCTGTCTCTCTCTTTGTCAAATAAATAAATAAAATAAAATAAAAAGAAGATCAAGATTTTAAAAGTGCAGAGTGTTCCTTGAATCATCTACGTATACAGTAAAGTTCCCAAGAATGATGGCAGAATTAATCTTCATTTATATAGATATTCTATATGAAAATAAGTTCTTGATAGTTAATGGCATTGACTTCAATCTTTGATTATCATAGCCTAGAAGATAGATACCAAGAAGCAGCAAGAATGTTCATTACTTAGAGCATGCTCCATTAGTGTTTCTCAAACATTAATGTGCATAGAAGTCACCTGGAGTCTTGTTAAAATGCAGATTCTGATTCAGAATCTACAGATGGCTTTTGGTGGTATTGACATTTTAACAATATGAATTCATTGTTGGGTGTGTAAGTATTAATAATTGTTATATCTTTTTTGATGTATTGATCCCTTTACCATTATGCATCTTCTTTCTCTTTTTACCATTTTTAACTTAAAGTCTGTTTTGTCTGATATAAGTATAGCTACCCCTGCTTTTTTTAGTTACCATTTGCTTGAAATGTCTTTTTCTATCCCTCACTGTCAGTCTATGTCTCTTTAAGTCTAAAGTGAATCTCTTGTGGGCAGCAAATTGTTGGAACTTGTTTTTGTGTCCATTCGGCTACTCTATGCCTGTTTGTGGAGAATTTAATTCACTTAAGTTTAAAATAATTACTGGTAGCTAAGGACTTATTATTGCCATTTTGTTCATTGTTTTCTGGTTGTTTTTAGAGTCATCATTCCTTGTTTCTTATGTTGCTCTCTTTGTGTTTTGATGTCTTTTGGTATCAGTATGCTTTGACATCTTTATTGTATTCTTTTGTGTAAATACTACAGGATTTTCCTTTGTGGTTACCATGAGGCTTACATAAAACATCTTAACCTATAATACCCTATTTTAAACTGATACCAACTTAACTTCAATAGAATTCATAAACTTCACCCTTTTACTTTTCTTCCCTCTCACATTTTAGGTTATTTCTATTACAGTTTACATGGTTTTTATTTTGTGTAATTAGTAACAGATTTTTGTAGTTATGGTCCATTTTACTATGTTCATTTTTTAAACTTTTAAACTAGAGTTGTGAGTTATACACCACTATTACCATATTGCAAAATCTAACTATAAATCTAAATTTATCCTTACAAGTGATATTTATGCTACCCTTTTTATAGTTTTATGATGTTCATTAGCATTCTTCTACTTCTACTCAAAGAACTCCCTTTAACATTTCTTATAAGGCAGGCCTGGTGGAAATGAATTCTCTCAGCTTCTGTTTGTTTGGGACCTCCTTTTTTCTGAAGGACAGCTTTGCTGGGTATAGAATTCTTGGTTGATAATTATTTTCATTCATTATTTTGAATTTGTTAACCATTCCCTCCTGGGCTAAAAAACTTCTGTTGAGAAATCTGCCCCAAGTCTTATGGTGTCCCCTTGTATGTAATTTCTCTCTTTTCTCTCTCTGCTCTTAACATTCTTTCTTTGTCTTGATTTTGACAATTTAATTATAATGTGCCTTGGTGTGATCTTATCTGAGTTCAATCTATTTAGGATTCTTTGGATTTCATGGATCTGGGTGTCCATTTCTCTTCCTAGGCTTGGGAAGTTTTTAACCATTATTGATTTAAATATACTTTCTGTCCCTTTCTCTTTCCTCCTTCCAGAAATGAAAATATTGTTTCTTTTCATTGTATCCTATAATTCCCATACCATAGGCTCTTAAAACTCTTTTTCATTCTTTTTATCCATTTTGCTCCTCTGACTGGATAATTTCAAGTGTCCTATCCTCCAAGTCCTGAGTTCTTTTTTCTACTTGGTCAAGTCTACTTTTGAAACTTTATTGAAATCTCAGTTCAGTTATTTTATTTTCAACTCTAGGATTTCTGTTCTTTTTTTTTTTATGGTTGCCATTTCCTTGTCAAACTTCTCATTTTTTTCATGCATTATTTCATAATTTTGTTTATTGTCTGCTGTGTTTTCTTGTAGTGCACTAAACTTCCTTAAGGAGATTATTCTGAATTCTTTGTTTCACATTTATTGATTTTCCTTTCATTAGAGTCAGTTATTGGAGCTTGATTAATTTCCTTTGGTGGTTTCATATTTACCTGATTTTTTGTGATCCTTGATTCCTTATGTTGGTATCTGCAAGTTTGAATAACAGGTTTGCTCTTATAGACTTTATAGGTTTGCTTTGGCAGACAGTTCCTCATCAGTCAGCTCAGTTTCTGTTTCTGGGTATATCTGCTGGCAATATCTTTGGGCAGGTTGGGCCTGCTATTATGGTCTATTTTGGGGTGGGGCAATTGTTTGAGCTCTGAGGACAGGGATGGTGGGTTGTGCCACTGGCTGAAAACACTTGGATAGGACTGCTGGATTGGTTCCCTACCCAAGTGAGGCTATAAGATGGGCTCAGTGGTTGCCTGGATTCTCTGGTCAGGCTTACTAGATGGTTGAGACTGGATACTATATTCAGTAGTAGATGGGGCTATGAAATAGCTTACCTGCCCTGGAGGGCAACAGGCTGCAGACTTGGTTCTGTAGATGAGCAAGGCTGTTGGTTGGGATTACTACTTGAGCACTACAGGTGAGAACATGGATTAGTATGCCATAGCCCATGTGCTGCTTGTTGCAAGACCTTCCCCCCTTTTCATCACAGTCAGATGCCCAGTGGTTGAACCCCACAGATTCCTATGCACCCCTGTGGTGCAAGATTAGAGTAGGGGTTCCCACAAAATGACCCACAATGCTGTGTGGGGGAGCTGGTTGTCCCTCCTGGGTTCTCTTTTCCTGCTGGAGGAAGTGGAGGCACAGGGAAGACCCCTTGGCATGGTGCTGTGCTGGCCTTGGGGAGGGGTAATGCAGTCAACATGTAGCTGCTTTTCTTACCCTTCTGATGCAATCAGTCAGTCTTGGTCTCCGTGGTTGCCTCAGCTTCACTCCCATATTCTAGGATTCTCTGAGTGGTATTTTGTTCTTGAATAATTGTTAGCTGTTCTTGTGAGGGGAAGCAAAGTCAGTAATGACCTAGTTTGCCATCTTAGTGACATTACCTCTTCTTGTTAATTTTTTACTCCAGAATAAGTTCCCAGAAATGGAAATGAATAAAAGATATGGGCATTATTATAATTCTTAGTTCTTATTGCCAAATTATATTAATCAGCTATTATATTCTTCTACCTGAAATAAGTAAGGGTATTTATTGGATACTATAGTCTTTTAAATGTTTGCTAATTTAATGGGTGGCAAGTTATATCCTGTTTTATTTTAATTTGCCTATGATTCTTTGATTACTAAAGAGATTGGCAAATTTTTACCTGCAAGTGTAGTGGGAAAAAAAAAAAAAATTCCATGAGCTGTGGAGTCAGATCACTTTAGTTCAATGCCTGAATCTGCCATTTACTAGATGATATATTGGGGATGTTACTTAACTTCTCTGTGGTTCTTTCTTGCTTTGTAAAATCTAAATATTTATGACACCTATGTCATGTGGATGTTCTGAATTTTAAATCAAATAATTTATATAAAGAACTTAGAATAGCACTTAGAACGTATAGATGGTCAATAGTTATTATTAGTAGTAGTTATATTTTTTAGTTGTGAATGATTTATTTGTGCTTTTTGTTTGTGTGCATTTGTTACTGAAAATTTAAACACTCATAATAATCAGAAGTCAAGGAGGCAAACAATGATTTAGATCTGTATAGTCCAATACTGTAACCACTAGTCACATATGACAAGTTAATTAAAATTAAATAAAATAAAAAATTAATATCTTCAGCCATGCTAACCACATGTCAAGTGATAGTAGCCACATATGACTATTGGCTATTGTTGGAGAGTGCAGATTTAGAGAACATTTTCATCATCACAGAATGTTCTATGGACAGTGCTGATCTAGATGGTTCAGATTACTGAGATTAAAGTATCTTTCAAACCTTGAATTATCCAATAATTTACCTTAAATCCTTACTTCCCTGTGCTACTTTAGTTTTGGCATATGTTAAAAGTTCTGTTATTTGGGATTTTTAGATGTATTTCTTTAGTTTCTTAAATTAACTGGTAATGACATAACAGTGCCAATCACAAAGGTGTCAGAAATAGGAATTTACACTATATTTTTATAAGAAGAATCAAGGGAAACTGAAATGCTAGAAAAAATGTTTTATAAATTTTGTATGCATTATAATAATAAACCAGACTATTTTTATCTATTAATTTTCCAAAAATAAACTACCTGTAAGAATCTTTGTTTCTTAAAATGTTTAAAATCAGTTTTTTTATTATTTGTATATTCTGTATAATTATCACATTATGGTTTCTCACATATAGCTAACCCATAAATAAGTTTACCGAGCAGCAATAAAATTGATATTGATTGATGTAATCTAACAGGTTACAAAAATGTTATTTTTAAATAATAACTGTATTTGCTAAAGTACTTGAGGTAACAGGCCAAAAAGTACTACATAATAAATTGAGTAAAAATAATTTTAAAAATGATGAAAACAAACAAGAATAGTATACCTTATTTACAATTTTTGGTCTTCTAAGGTATTGATTCTTACTAGAATTCTTAGGGCTGAAAAATAGGTCATTTACAAATCAAAGAAAATTTAAGTACATTTGAAATGAAATTTTGACCTCTAACAGGGATTTTTGGAATCATATGGTGTCTATATTATTAGATGTATATATATTAAGAAAAATAAAATATTAGTAGTAAAAGCAAAATGCTATAAGGATTCCAAAGGCAAAGCTAACCAAGTCATTTGAGGGAATCAAAAAGTAATATATGGATAAGCTCACATTAGAAATGGACATTAAAGGATGGAGAACATTTTTTTTAATAAAATTTAAGAATATCAATTTAAGCTCATGACTTTTTATATACTTGAAGTAATGTAATCCATTTTAAATATGATCCTTTTTGGCTAATGGAAACACCATCTTTGGCCACTGGAGACACTTGATATTGTTCCTGTGTCCTAGAACATGACTCACGTAGTCTGTTATAGCTTCCTTGCTTTCCTAACAAGGTGTCCAAGCTTATCTTAAATATGTCTTGCCATAAGCTTAGAATCATCATAGGCAATATATATATATATTTTTAATCTGAGATAGTGGGAAAAAGTTTTGGAAGGTAGAGGAAAGACAAAGGCATTATAAATGTTGACAGAGGAGTTGCTTCTGTAGGTCTACCCAAAGGAGTAGAGAGTGGGTTTTTGATTAAAGACAGCATGGTTGTGAGGAATTGGTTCTAAAAACTGTAGGTGATGATGAATCATCTTATCATTATCTTTTAACATTTTTAAACAGATGGATGACTTGATCGTGATTGAATTTTAAGAAGGCAGATTTAAAGATAGTGTGTTAGATGAGAAAAGACTGTAAAGAAATTAATTACAAGGTTATTACAACAAATACAGTAAAAGTTCATGAAAACTGCAGTAGAACTGGGAAAGATTGTATAGAAGTGAGAGATGTTTTAGAGGTAAAATCCACAATACTTAGTTACTGATTGAATATAGGAGTTTGGAAAAATTAGGAGTTAAAACATTAATGAAATCTGGAGCCTGGAAACATAGTCTTTCAACAGCTATAGGAAAGCCAGGAAGAACAATTGGACTTGTGAGAACCTTAACATTGGGGACATATCAAGGTAAATAGGTATATAAATATAAATGTCCAGAAGGCAATTGGAAACCTAAGTCTAAAGCTGAAGAGAGAAAAGAGGGAGAGATTTGGCAGTCTTTGTTATTGAGAGCACAATAAATCCATTGAAGGTGGTATTAATTTAAGAGATTGCACAAAGAGAGAAAAACATGGCTTAATAGAGAATCTTGCATAGTCCTTGTAATTTAAAGAGAATGAAGACTATAAGGAATTGTTGAAGGGGGCAAAGAAAAAGACTTCATAGAGTCAGGAAGAATGATGATAATTTGGTAGCATGCAAACTAAGAAATGAGGCGTTCTCAAGAAGGAGGCAGTACTCAATTGAAAGATTAAATAGAAGAGGAATTGGGAAAAAGTCATTTTATTTTGCACTTCTGTACTCATCAACCCAGTGAAAGGTGCAATGTAAGTGAAATATCTTTCAAACATGAGGATGACCAGGGATGGGTGGTACTTGGGTTAAGAGCTAAGAGGTTGAAGTCTGGAAATCTGTAGAGCCAGATAAAACCTGAGAGATGATGTATCTGGAATGGTTTATCATAAAAAAGCTAGGAATGAGGCATGAGCAACAGCCAAAGGCTAGTTCCAGGATATCAACAGATGATCAAGAGCCACAGACAAGGTAGCTATGTGCAGATTCCCAAGGCCAAGAGAGATTAGGCTAACAAATGTCAGAACTGAGACACATTACTGCCAGATGGCATGACTGGAAATTCTTTAGTTGTCTTTTTGTGTCACTTCTCAATGGGAGCTTTGGATCATCAGCACCATACTGGAAGTGGTGGAGAAGAAGTCTGCACTAAGTGAGAGGATAAGACAAGAGAGACTTAGCAGGATTGAGTATTTCTGCAAGAAGTGAAGGAAAAGAAGAGATAGTGACTTCAGGATGTAAATAGGATTAAGGAAAGGCTTTTTTTTATGAGTTTAGAGGAATGTTAAACATGTTTATAAGCAGAGGAAAAGGATTCTGGAAAACAGGGGTGATATGAAAATGCAAACAGGAGAAAATAAGTTTGGAAAGAGAGACAGGCAAAAGCAACCTAGCAAACCGAAAAATATAACCCCAAACAATTTAATTTTCCAAAAATTGGACACTATTTTCTAAGTTCTAAGTTGCTATGGTGTTTATTATGCCTAGAATCTGATTTATGAGTAAATTCAAAGTTTATTTTGGTTGAATGGACCGACAACAGTTTCAGATTTCAGGTGAAATACAGCCAGGTTATTTTTTTGTTAAATAAACAATGTGATTTTATTAAGAGCACTTAATTTTTTATTAAAATAAAATTAACATACAAAGTTATATTGGTTTCAGATGTACAACATATTGAATTGACAATTCTATACATCACTCAATGCTCACTATAAGTGTAGTCAACATCTGTGACCATACATTATTTACAATAATATTGACTATATTCCCTATGCTGTACTTTTCATCTCCGTGAGTTATTTATTTTATAACTGGAAGTTTGTACCTCTTAAATCCCTTTATCTGTATTACCCATTTCCCCCCGCCACATCCCCTCTGGCAACCATCAGTTTGTTTTCTATACTTAAGAGTCTGTTTTTTGTTTGTTCATTTGTTTTGTTTTTCATATCCACATATAAGTGAAATAATATGATATTTGCCTTTCTCTGATTTATTTCTGATACTATTATACCCTTTAGGTCCATCCATGTTGTCTCAAATGGCAAGATCTCATTCTTTTTATGGCTGAGTAATATTCCATTGTAAAAATATACCACATCTTTAACCATTCTTCTATTGATGGACACTTGTGTTCCTTCCATATCTTGTTATTGTAAATAAAGCTGCAATAAAATAGAAGTGCATATATCTTTTCAAATTAGTGTTTTCATTTTCTTCGGTTAAATACCCAGTAGTGACATTACTAGGTCATACAGTATTTTTTAAAAATGTTTTGAGGAACCTTCATAGTGTTTTCCACAGAAAGATTTTTACTGACAAAGATGTCATCCCTTGCTTTGTAGTCTTAGGAGAAGGACTCTGGGCTGATTTGACTATGGTGATGGTTGCTTTGCAATGAGCCAGCCATATTGTCTTATTCAATTTCCCTATAGACAATGGGCATGACCTTTTTTGTATAGTTGCTAGAAACATTTTTACACCTTGTGGCCATGGAAGAGAATAAAGGGAACTGTTCTTGTGAGAAACTGAAAATGTCAACTCACCTCAGGAGCAGAATGCTTTATCCACCAAGTTCTTTTTTGTTGGGAAGTGGGAAGACACACTTTCATGATCACATTTTCACAACTCTTAAATATATCAACCGAAGTCATTATTTAGTGGGTCCACAATTCCCAATTTCACTAATTAATTAAGTGTTATACTCATTTATTTGAATCATATATTCCATAGGGAACTTCACAGACCATTCCTTCTTGACACTGGATTTTAACTTAACCATCTGAGAAATGACTGTCTCCAATTAGATTGAAATATTTACCTATCCAGTTAGAATGCATAGTTCATTTGGCAGGAATGCAAATGCTGGAAAATATTTTCATGAGCAAAATTATCTTTTTTTCCCCTTAAATTCAACATCCCATATACTGTATGTTTCTGCTCTGAGTTTGTGAGGGGGAAAAAAATCTATTTTATTTGTTTTTCCACTGGCTCAATTATAAGTGTTCCAGGAGAATCCTGGTATCAAAAATTACTCATTGGAAAGACAACAGTTGTATAAATTTTCTCTAGCAGGTATAGAAAATCCATTGAGGAAGGTGATGACCTCAGACACCTTTTAAACTATCTGGTAATCTATAGGAGCTCACAAAGGATATAAATGTAGAAGCTTGAATGGAGCTGTCTTCTTCTCCCACTCACTTTTCTTATTTCTTTTCAGTCAGTTTGAGCTGAAGCAGCTAGTGGGGTTAATTCCTTGACTGTTCTGTCAAACGTTAGGCCCCAGTACACAGACTTGTGTATATATGAACAACTGTTTTTTAATAACCTGCCAAGAAGCTATAATCTTCCATTGCAGTCCCCCTGGGATTTAATTAGAATGGTTTTCTACAGCCTGACATGTTTATGGGGCATAGGTAAAGAGACAGTTCATAAAACTGTCAATTTTCTGAGAAATTAAAGAAAAATTGGGCTGCTTGGTGCTTTGGCAATTCTGTGCTGCTGATACTAACATTGCAAGCAATGAAATCAAAGGAAACATAACAAGATACTGATGCATTAGATATGGGTGGGTTAAAAATAATGTACAAGGGCATTTGTCAATTTGAATGCATAAAGAGGCAAGTGGAGAAAGCAAAACATAAACCGGAGTAGCCTGACTTTGGCGTGTTTGGGAACAAGGAAGTAAACAGTGAACAACAGTTTATTTGCATCCATTTATTTGCATCCATCCAAGATTTATAATTTTGTTTAATTGAAATGATCAAGAAATGAATTCTTGAGAATATGTAGAGGCTTCTTAGGGAAATGGTAATGTGATGAGCAGTGTTTTGATTTGAGGATTCTTCATTTAAACTATCTTTCCCTCTATTGGTAAAAAATTATTAATGTAACATAGACTCCAGATTGAGAATCAAGTCTGTAGAAACAAATGAAACAAAGGTACCCTGGTCAAGCCTCTTTTCACACTCTGACATCATACTGCCTAAAAAAATCCCAACAACAGCAAGAGTATGAAATAATGGAATAAGCACAAAATATGTAGTTCTAGAAGAAGAGGAAATCCAGCATTGAGTGCTGTCAAAATGGCTGTGGTGTAACAATAATCACCCCATATGTGTTAAAACCCCCACCCATCCTAGCAAATCACTGGCAGGGGTCTTCTGAAGACAGTGGCATCCTGAATGCTATCACTCAGAACAGAGCTGGACTGGTAAAAGGCAGAGCTTGGAACCTGGATATCTCCATGGCATTCTGACCTAGTTCCTGGAGAGCTCATCCCTACCATCTGGTAGTCCAGTTCATGTCCTAGGAGTTTTATTTATGCATCTATCTACTAATTTATTGATTTAGTGCTATTTTCCAAGCATTGTGCAAGGGATTTGGGGTTCACAATGAACTAGACACAGTCTTGTTCATACAATGGAAGGTCATAGGCTTTGGAGTGAGATGGACTTGTATTCAAGATTCTGACTCTGCCACTTACTGGCTATATGACCTTGGTTATTACTTCACCTGTATGCTACTCAGTTTACACCAGGAAAAATGAGGGAAATGCTACTTATCTTAAGGTTGGATAGATACTTTAAAAATATTAGTTTTATCTTCTTTTCTTGTTCCTCAAGACCGCCTAAATTAATGGGAGATGTAGAAACAATAAGGACATAAAATAAGATTATAGTATTAATTAATAAGTGCTTAACAAAGGTGTACAGTGGCTCTCATAGAGGAATAAAGGATGGGTTCTGCCTTGGGTGTTGGGGAAGATTTTGTAAAGGAGGTAATATTTGAACAGCATTAAAAAAGGTTTTCCAAATGGAGACTAAGGAGAAGGAAGTTGATGATAGTCAAGGGAACATAAGCCATCCAATGTTCTTGTGTGTGCACATGCATGCCTGTGTGTGTACTCGTATGTGCTCGTATACATGTGCAGGTGAGGTTGGGGAAGCGGTAGACAGAGAAGCACCAGAAGCTGAAGATAGGTAGTGTCCCAAGGATAAAAGCTCTTTTGCACTAACACTTTATTCTACTAGAATGAAAATCCACTGAGGAATCTTAATAAAGTTAGAAGAAAAGATTTACATAGTTTCACTATTGATTCAGCATTTCTATATGATGAAAATAGTTTAGTTCTGAGCCATTTCAATGATGTGTTGATGCCATTGAATTTGTAGGCAAAGCAAAACCAGACCAAACCAAACCAAAACAACAACAACAAAAGAAAAAGACACTGTTAATTTCACCTATGAGAAGCACATAGCATGGTGAAAGATGTAAAACTAAGGAGGGGATTTAATTAAGCCCCAATGTTACTTCCTATGACAGAACCCCATTGAGTTGTTGAGAGAAAAAATTGGGGGAGGGGGGAAGCTTGTTGAAAAATACATACTATAGCAGAACATGGTCTTGATTTAAAAGAAATTAGGAATTTATCCCAAATCAGGGACAGCACGCATTGATAAGTTTCATTTCATAGCATTTTCTAGCAACAACACTTCTGTATGATTTCACAAATCAAGAGGCCTGCCAACACTGAAATTGTCTCCAGATTTAAATGCTTATAATTAAGGTCTACGTAGAACCATAATTAATGCAATGTTATACTTGCAATTTTTTAATGATAATAATAGTTTGGTGTGCTGTAGCTTCTTCCGTGTAAGCCTCTAAAAATGATTCATGATCACTAACTAATTAAAATTCTTAACAGCATCTCAAGGATAAGCTAAATGGGTTATTCAGAACTTAAAGCTCAATGTAAAGTAAGTTTAGTCTTCATTTGAAACAACTGGAAAATAAGTGATGGGGAGGGGAGACATCAAATATGTTGAGCTGGGGTTGATCAGAGGATTGATAGTCACCAATTTTATATGTGATTTCCAGCAAGCATGCCAGAGCACGGTTGTGCTGATCCTGAAGGATGAATGATCTCACAGAATAGTGACTCTGAATCTTAGATGTTGTTAGGATGTCACTTACTGCATATGAAAAATAATCAAGCCCTTTTAAATGAAGTGTTTTGGACTCAATAGGTGATAAGAAGGTAGTGGTGAAAACATGTTTGGTTATGATTCCTGAACAAAGCAGAGCTTGGTTTTGAGCAGACAGCTGTATTATCTGACTATTCTACAAGTGACTCATTTGCTGTTCTAAGTTATATTGTATTTTATTATCATATTGTAATAGTTGGCCAAAAAAAAAAAAAGGAATTAGGTTTGTAATGTTTATAACTTACTCTGGTGCACAGATAATGTAGATGCATATGTTCAAAGTATATTGCTATTCTGCATTCATTTCAAACAAATGTACTCTCCCCTCCAAAAAATTATTTAGCTTCTTAGAATTATTTAAGAATAGGTGCAGACCTGTTGAAAGTTTTTTTAAGATTTATTTATTTATTTGAGAGAGAGAGAGAGAGTGCACGCACATGTGCACATGGGGTTGGGGGGAGGCGCAGAGAGAGAGGGAGAGAGGGAGAATCTCAGGCAGACCCCCTGCTGAGCCTGGAGCCTGATGCAGGGCTCAATCCCATGAGATCATGACCTGAGCCAAAACCAAGAATTGGAAGCTCAATCGACAGAACCACCCAGGTGCCCCAAACCTATTGAAAGTTGTAAATTGGTTATATCTTTTAATTTGTTTTGAAAAAAAAAAAAAGTTCCAAAGCACAGTTTTTGCTTACTCAAATGTATGCTTCTGATCCAAGATATTATTACAGGATATGTATGCATTTTTCATTGCTTTGTATTATTTTCAACCATATGATTGCAGAAAGTTGATATTGGGTGTAACAATAGAATATCTCAAATCTTGAAATTGAGAGTAGAATTTACCATCTATGCAATAAATAACCCTATTCTTATTATTCTGCAGCCATAATACACAAATTAGGGAAGTGTATTTATTACAGTAAAATTATTTAAATTAGTTTAGTATATAATAAGTATGTTTTGGTACTCCCAATTAATTTACTTGGCTGGTTTCACACATTTTCTTTCTTCTCTTTCTCCATTTATAACCTTTCTATTTCTCTTTCCCACAGAGTACTGCATTTATTTTTATTATATACTCTGTATATAATATAATAATAAATGTTTCCCTCTGTATTTTTTTTGATTCCTTTCTTCCAAGGTTTCAAAATTATTATTGTTACTTTTAGGAAAAGTGGAAGCAGTCATTAGATACAGATTATGTGTGATTTGTCTTTTATAAACCACAAACCATCAGAGGGAGAACATGTTAGCAGCCTGGGACATCGTGGCTTTCTTTTTGCCATTTTTTTTTCATGTCTTGTGTCTTTATCATTTTTTTAATGTTAATAAACCACTAATTGGTTCTTACCTTTCATAGAATAAAACTAACTAAATAACTGATGTCTCTCTCTCCAAGTACATAGTGAAAATGAAGAAAGAATGCTTATAGGCAGAAACAGAATAAAATAAAAAAGGATAAGAGTCAAGGAGAGATGTGCTAAAGGTCACCAAAGTAATATAGAATTCATTCAGATCAAAGAAAGTTGGGAGTTATTTGACAGTGTTTAATATGAAGCAGCTGCACTGGGAAGTCTTCTGTAATAATTTATCCTTCTTTTGACTTGCAGAGCACTGAGCTGTCCCCAAAGAATTCAGATCATTGAATGTGGCCACCTTTTCTGATTTCCTTCATCTATTCAATTCAGAAGATGTGATACAATGTGATGTGTCAGTGTATGTATGATGGAAATGTCAGTCTTTATAAGTACTCAGCTCCAGGATCCTGGGGTGAAGTGCTACAAAACACATCTTTGGTGGAGCAGAAATAATGTTGCCTTTCCTGCACTTCCCACAGCTATAGGAGATGGAAAGAAATGAATTCAGAATTCTCTAGTTGGTCAGGCCATCTTCTCTGTGAGCTTTGCCTCAGGCACCTTGGATATTGCTGCATGAGAGCTATATTTCATTTGTCCTCAGATGCTTGCAGCTAAAGGGCCACATTTTAGGGCTGAAATCTCTGCCTCACAACCAACCTTACCAGCTTCGACTACCCATAAAAAGAAATCCATCAGACTTTGCTAGAATTTATGGCAAGAATGGTCTTCCGTTTCATGAGTTTCCAATGATGTGAAGCCTGGCTTTATCAACTATCCAAGTAAAGTAATAAATTCAAGTCATTATCTGATAGTAAACAAAAATCATGCACAGGTCAGTGGAGGAACTCTCAATCACCAAAAGATGATTCTCAGATAGTATTTGTGAGAACTTTTACTAGATATTGTGAGAAGCAGGAAACAAAATGCTGTAGTTTACAGTGAAAGCAATCACTGGTCTTCAAATTCATTATTACCAGAAAGTCTGAAATTCAAAGAGGTAGGAGCTCTATTCTCTGTCATTGACATTGGAGAGTCCAACATGGTAGAGTGGAATAAAGGGGGTTGCGGATCATCTGGTCCAGCCCCATCCTCTTGTTTACCTCACACAGAGGTTAAGTGAATTGCCTCCCTACAAGGCATTCAAGCTTCCCATATTCCCTCTTTCTCCCCAGAAAATACGTGTCTGTGTCAGCATCCTCACATATTCTTCTTTTCTTTTCTCCCAAGAAAGAAGTATAAAGGGCAAGGCTAGTCCTCCTGCTGAGCCCCAGCCACATCCTCTCCTATTCAGTCTGGGGTCTTCCTCCAACAATGACCTTTTCTCCTTTCTTAACCTTTCTCCTACTTCCCATCTAAGGAAATAATATTGCCCTCCATTCAAACCTTCTATCAGCTTTGTGATTTTTGGAAAATGGTTTTTAACATTTTATTATGGAAAATTTCATATATACACCAAAACAGAATTTTAAAAAAAATTGGCCCTATTTATGCAGCACTCAACCTCAGCAATCACCAACTTATGGCCCAATCTTGCTTCATCTCTACTTCCATCATTGCCTCCCTGTCATATTGTTTTAAAACAAATCCTAGATATTATGTTGTCTCTAGTATTTATTAGTGAAATAAAAGGACTCTTTCATTAAACATGACAACAGGGGTGCCTGGGTGGCTTGGTCGGTTAAGCATCTGACTCTTGGTTTCGGCTCAGGTCATGATCTCAGGGTGGTGAGATTGAGCCCCATGTCAGGCTCCAAACTCAGTGGGGAGTCTGATGGAGATTCTCTCTCTCTTCCTCCCCTTCCCCTACTCCCTATCCCTCCCCCCACTCTTGCATGCACGCATTCTCTCTCTCTCTCAAATAAATAAATCAAATAAATAAAAAACCCATAACAACAATGTCATTATGGCACTTCAGGATGAACAATTATGCTTTAATAACCATCAGATATCTAGTTAGTGCTCAGATTTTCTGAATTGTCTCAGATAGTTTCTAAAGAGTGAGTCAAGACTCAAATAAGATTACTATTTGCAATTAGTTGTATCTCTTAAGTGTCTTCCTTCTCACTGTCTCTCTTGCTGTCTCTCCCTGTCTCTCCCTACCTGTCTGTCTCTCTCTCTGCAATTAATTTGTTGAAAAATCTGTATCATTTGTTATGTGAGGCTCACTAAAGTCTGGATTTTGCTAATTGTGTCCTGTAATGACATTATAGCAGGTTCTGAACACTATGCTTCTTACAAATTGGTTTTTGAATCTAGAGTCTTGATGAGATTCAGGTTTTATATTTTTTAGTAAGAAACACCTTTTAGATAGTGTTCTATTCTTCAATTAGGAGGTGATAAAGTCTGGTTGTCTCTCGTGGGATATTGGCGCCAGTTGACCAGGTCCAATGTCATACCTCTGGGGGCAGCGCAGTGGAAGTCACCTATTCTAGGGTGTGAGCAATAAGAGGTACATTGCCTATAGTAATGTGCATCCTAAAGAGGACTTAAAAGCAACAATAAAATTAAAGCTAGCATATTTTTTATTTATTACAAAAGCTGCCAATTATAAGTCATGTCTCTGGAAAAAATCTGTTGGACCAAGTTCTAACAATTGCTGTGGTTACTGTTGACTTTGAATGATATATATGTAAGCTTCAAATTAACACATTTTTATTACCTATCCTTTAATAAACATTTTCTTCTACATGGACGTTAGTTCAGAGAAGTCCAGTTTCACAGTTGGTCTTGCCACGTGGTACCCAGTTAAATGTTTTCATTTGAAGAATGAGGATTTGGATTCATTAGAGCTTGCTTTGGGTGCAATCTGTGCCTCCAATTCTTGTGGGGCTGCATGGTCTTGTGTTAATGAGAAATCAATAATAATATCACAGTCATTGTAAAGAGGAATACACAAAATGGGTTACTTCAATTCTCAAGTGGAAATTTTGAGTGACCACTTGAAGTTATTTATTCTTAAATTTTAAAAGGCTGAAATAGAATGTGAATTGCAGGCATAATACTTTTGTTTGGTATGTGTAAATTTTAGTTCGTATGTGAAATTTTACTGCACTTGATTGAAATGCTTAACATTGAATTTCTTCTTTTTATATCCTAGTTGTTTTAAAACCAAAGAACATGTTTGTATAGGAAGGCAAGATTAACACTTGATTCTTTATTTACTGGTTTTCAAAAAAATGAATTGGTACTTTATCATCCTCGAAAAGTAAGCTATTAGGTTGTTGTTTTTTTTTTGTCATCATAAACTCATTGATTTAAAGATATTTGATGTGTTTTGCAACAGATTAAATCATTGCAACCGGATTGCAATTATTATCCTTCTGGATATCTCAAATGCCCATCTTTGGCTAGTGTGGGAATCTCTTCAAGAGCTCTGAGTCCTTTTGCTATAACCTTAAAGTCTGATTGCTTTCCTGCTTTGGTGTGACGAGATGCTTCAGACTCATTTTGTACATTTCTTTTTCCAGGCTTTGCATCAGTCATTTCTCCAAGAAAAACTGGTTTCTTTTTGTGTGAAATAGTGTTAAGATTCTGTAATGATGCTTATTGCTAGGATGTTGGTAATGGTTTCTAAGCACTTGCAGTAGATAGCATTAGATTAAAAAAAAAAAGTAAAATGCTCAATAAGTTCATACTGTTATTTCCATCAAGACTCCAGGATTTTTACTTTCCTTCATCAATAATACATGTCCGACTCAGGATGGAAATATAGTTTTAACAAATGCCAACATAAACACTGATTTGCTTTATTTCATAATTGCTGCACAATAGCCTCGGAATAGTACCACCAAAACTACCACCCACACTACGATTAATGAAAACGAAGTTTATTTCATAATTACTTTTGTCCATGGGGCCTTTTCTACCAGCATATGCAGTCATATTAGTGTGTTTACAAGTTCCTTAAAAAATTTCCCCTTTTTCTAATTATATCAGCTTGATGCGTATTTAGATTCATTTGCTTCACTTGGCTTTAGATTAAGGGTTGCTTTTTAACATTTAATTTTGGTTTATGATTATGTAAACTATTTACAAGTTTCCAAAATAAATTCTCCAGAGCAAGCTATCTTCAAAGAGGTCTAGCTTCTGCTCCTGATTCTCTCTACCTCTCTACTTTAGGTGTGTTAAAAAAAAATTTTTGGTTTAGGGCGCGTGGGTGGCTCAGTCGGTTAAGCATCTACCTTTGGTTCAGCTCATGATCCCAGGGTCCGGGGATCGAGCCCCGCCTTGGGCTCCCTACTCAGCGGGGTCCCTGCTTCTCCCTCTCCTGCTCCCCCTGCTTTTGCTCTCTCTCTCTCTGTCAAATAAATAAATATAACCTTAAAAAATTATGGTTTATCTTTCCATTTTTAATCTAAGCAAATGTTGGCTTATGCTTCCATTTTTAATATTTACAAGTATAAACAACAGCATATCATGTATACTTTCCTACACCTTGGGAATATTTTTTAAAGTCTCTTAGTGTATAAGATCATAGTTAATATAAGGGTAATGATCCCTACTAGGAGAGTTTCAGAAGGTATTAAATGAAGTAATACTTATGAAGTGCTCACTACATGTAGTTAAGCTCATGTTAATTGTTGGTTTTCCCTTCTCTCTGAACTCCATCAATCCAGAGCCTCCTTACACCTAAAGGACCTCCCCCATGAAGCCTGCTCTGCCTCCTACCTACAAATTTTGGGCAAAGGCCAATCAAATTCTTCAACTTCAGTCTTTCTTACTAATGATTCCTCTTACAATCAATGAGAAATAAACAAATATCCCTCAAATCCTAATTAAGAACAAAAAATATATTAAATTCATCTTAGAGTGATTTTTAATTCATTGTAATTTCCCTGAATATGTGTATGTACAAATCGAGTAAAATATCTTTGAACATTAGACCTCATTTTTAATCTAAAGTATTCCAAAGAGCAGGGATTCCAACTGGTGCTTTTTAAACTTACCAAAACGAAAAAGTCCAAATGGGGCTTTGAGCTATTCCATGGGTGAATCATTGTGCGATGGGAAGGACTTATTCATTTATGTAGTTTGGTCCATAAATTCTTCCAAACCATGGACTAGGTGGAGGGACAGATAATATATATTTTTTACATGTCTTAGTGACTGTGACTGAGAACAACTAACTTTTAATGAGTTTGCCTCCTGCGGGTGCCTGGGTGGTTCAGTTGGTTAAGCATCCAACTCTTGATTTCAGGGTCGTGAGTTCAAGCCCCATTGTTGGGCTCCACACTGGACATAGAGCCTACTTAAAAAAAAAAAATAAATATAATGAGTCTACCTCCTTCTGGGTAAAAGTAGTAAGACTCTGCTCTGCTCAGTTCTTTCACACAGCTCAGGTGAACACTTCATATTATACCTACTCACCATCTGATAGCCCACCACTCTACAAAGCTACACTGGAGTACAACTCTAGGCCAAGATATGTCTGTCCTTGGCAATGACAACTGTCTGATTGCTCAGTGGGTACCATCATTGCTCCAGAGGGCATGGTATGATGACATTAAGCTAAGCTTCATATACTTCACGTCCAAGTAGCTCTGAGAAGGCAATAAATTTGTCAACACATTTAATGCTTGTAGGAGACAGGACTAGGTATGTGATACTCGGCAAGCTACCCAAGCTACACTGTGACCCTCGGCAACTCACTTTATCTCTCTGAGATTTAATATTCTCGTCTACAAAAGCAGACATTGTGGGGTACCTGGGTGGCTCAGTCAGTTAAGCATCTGACTCTTGATTTTGGCTCGGGACATGATCTCAGGATTGTGAGATTGAGCCCCACTTTGAGCTCATGTGCTTGGTGTGGAGTCTGCTTGAGATTCTCTTTCTCCCCCTCCCTCTGTCCTTCTGTCCTCTCCCTCTCTCTCTCTCTCTCAAAAACAACAACAACAACAAAATGCGGTTGTTGTACAAGGTAAGTAAAATTTCTTCCTGCTCTGAAATTCTAGGACTCCTGGTTGAGCATGCACCTAATTCACATCAGTTAATGATCATATTGGTGTAAATGTCACATAATCTTCATTTTGTCACTTTCATTTCAATTTATAAGTCTTTTTGCATTTGGAAAGGAACTTGAAGTGTATGTGTGGGCTGAAATTTATATTATTTTAGCTGAGTGTGTTAGAGAGAAAGAGACTATAAAAGCCATTAAGAAGGAGGTAAGTGTGAGTGGAAAGATTGGATTTTGTTGGTTTGAATGATGAATTTGAATACTTTGGCGCTTTTAAATAGACCCATGAAGTTCCTTTTTTACATGAGAACACTGAAATTTTCTGAAATCACATGGAAACCATTGTATAAAAAGGTAAAAACTTTAAACTTTTTTTGAGCACTTACATGCTGGATGTATTCAAATAAATTCTCTCCTTTAAACCTTACACAGATTCTGTGTTGTGTATTACTGTCCCTGTCTATAACCTGAGATCAGATATGTTAATTGTTTTGCCTCCAAATCACTGAGCATATAAAGGACATAGAGAGAATCTGAACTTGATAAGGCCGTTATGAGTTAATATACTTAAAGAGCATAGGGGAGTCCTCAGCATCTAGTATGCACTATGACTGTGACATATTCTCCTTCATCTTCTTTTTGTTATTATGGCCCCAAAGTCTGTTATTGTTTTTTAAGGATTTTATTTATTTATTTGACACAGAGAGAGAGAGAGACAGAGAGGGAAAGAACGTGCATGAGCAGTGGGGAGGAGCAAGGAGAGAGGGAGAAGCAGGCTCCCTGCTAAGCAGGGAGCCCAATGCAAGATTGGATCCCAGGACCCCAGGATCATGACCCGAGCCAAAGGGAGATACTTAACCGATGGAGCCACTCAGGTGCCACAAAGTCTGTTATTTTAACCTGGTGAGAGACAGTTTAGTGATCTCACATTTCAATACACAAACTGTTGTTATCTACGTGTGTGATTGAGGGCAAACTATTTTATCTACTTAATCTCTGTGACTTAGATTATTTTTTCTTTTTTTTCACTTATGAATTAAGCATAAATAAAGTTTTTTATGAAGATTAAATGAGCTTATATATACAAAGTCTTAGAACAACACTGGGCATATGAAACACACAACAATTAAAAATATTTCTATTAATATATTTCTTTTTTCCTACATTGATTTTGCAGGAATAATTCTTCAACTGCTACCATCCATAGTGTTATAAATAAGATAAGTAGTAGAATAGAGACTAATTAGGAAAATAGAAGACACTGCTAATACTCATTCGTCAAATTTTGTGATATGGGTACAAAATGACTTCTTTTTTTTTTTTAAAGATTTTATTTATTTATTCATGAGAGACAGAGAGAGAGAGAGAGGCAGAGGGAGAAGCAGGCTCCCAAGGAGCAGAGAGCCCGATGTGGGACTCGATCCCAGGACCCTGGGATCATGACCTGAGCCGAAGGCAGACGCTTAACCATCTGAGCCACCCAGGTGCCCCAAAATGACTTCTTTTGATGTCTTTATGACTTAGAAGGTTAAGTCAGCTTATGTCCATTCTTATCACTGCTTTTTAAAAGTAATTCTTCTGAAAGCTACTTATGGTACTGGGGAAAAAGCAAATTTTAAAACAAGGTCTACTTTTTTTTTTTTTTTAGCAAATGTCTATCTCCCTACTTTGAAATGAGGAAACACATAGTTGAAATGTGATTATTTTATCCCTTCATCCATTCCTCCATCTATCCATCCCTCCATCCATTTGTTCAATCATTCCTTCAGCAATCGTCAGGATTGCTCCACGTAGGGAAAAGAAAATCAGTCTTGGAATCACACATCTAAAACTGAAGTGACATTCTGTCTCTTGCTGGCTGTGTGATATTGGAAAATTTACTTAATCCCTCTGAGCCTCAATATTCCCAAGTAAACTATCAGATTAATAACACCTTCCTTTATGCTGGCTGACCAATCCACCAATGTAGGAAGGCAACAGATTTATTCTCCTCCCAGAATAATGTGTCAGCATAGCCAACACAAATTTTGCCTGCATCACTGTTTAGCTCTGTGTGGATTCGGCTTCTGATTCATCCTGCCTAGAGTAGGAGCATCACAGAATATAGAGCTGGAAAAGGACTTAGACCTCATCCTGTCCAACTTCCTTATTTAATAGATGAGAACATTTTGGTCCAGAGAGGGTAAAAGAGACTTGCCTTGAAATCAAATCTGCTCAATTGCAATGCATTATATTGTTTACCCCTTTATTTTTCACTTTATCCTTTCCTACTTATTTCACAATAAAAATGAGTACCTTTACTTATTTATCTTTAGAAAATCCCCTGTCCTTGACATTCAATATTCAAGAAAGCTATATTTTTTTCTAATCCACTTTTTTTTTCTTATATCTTGGGTTGAAAATATCCCATTTTTACAAATAAGTCAATAAATTTAAAGAAATACCAATCTAAGTCTTCAAAATATACTCTGTGGAACTTTATAAGTAAATTATAAAGATTATATGGAGGAAAGTGAGCATAGGACTAGGCATGAATAATTTTAAAAGAGAAATGAGGCAGAACTTTTTCTACAGATATCAATATACAATATAAAATGACAGTAAATAAAATTATGTGGTTTTTGGTATGGAAACGGAATAATAGATCAATAGAACAGATTAGATTCCAGAAGGATACTATGACTGTGAAAGAGGCATCTTAAACAGTGGGAATATCATTTAACAAATGATATTGGGATAACTGGATACATATGTGGATAAAGATTTAGAACCCTACCTTGTAGTTGTGCACAATCTATAAAAAATAATAGCCAATATACCATTAAAAGATAAAGAATAAAGGAAAAAATTGGCCCTATACATAAATAATGAATATTGCAACCCAATGTGCACATAAAAGAGTGTATCTGGTGTGTGTGTGTGTGTGTGTGTGTGTGTGTGTGTAATGTCAAGGAATGAAATCATCAGAGTGCTGCTGGTTGTTATACGAAAACAATGAGTCATGGATCACTACATCAAAAACTAATGATGTATTGTGTGGTGACTAACATAACATAATAAAATAAAATAAAATAAAATAAATAATAAAAAATCATCAGAGTGAAGGTTAAGAGGTTAGTGGTTAGGAGAAGCTTTTACTTTTTATTCTCTATGTGTCTGTATTTTTACTATTTAACATTTTCCTATCATTTCTTGTAATTCTAAAAGAAATAGTCCAAAGTACAAAAAAACAAACAAACAAAAAAAACCTCATTCAAATGGCACATTTTCTAAAAATTTTTGGCAAATTTTATGTGTGTGTGCATGCAATGTGTAAACCAAATTATATTTTAAATTAAGTAAGGGAACTATTAGTTTTTGGAAAGTTAGAGTACTTCCTTTCAGAAAAGTGAAAACCATCCCTTAATCTCTCCAGTTCCTAGGTTTAGGATTTGGCACATCTGGCTTTCTTTAATCGCGCTTATTTCTATTTGCGCTTGATACCTGGGTGACCTGATGTAGATTAACCATGTCATGCTGACTTCGGAAAGATGAGGTCTGTTCTAGACTCTGTTACCTGCTTCTGCTTAAGCTTTTGTTAAAGTTTTCTGTAGCTGAAACAGAGTTTGAAGACTAGAAGACCAGTGATTTCCATGTGACCCAGTGGAGCATGGAATAATGAAGTTCTGGTGTATAAATATATTCGCTTTCTGTCCTGTATTTGGGTAAACTGGTATGGGTAAATAACAAGGGTAGGTTAAGTAAATACAATAATTAAAAATAATAAAAAACACATGCGGGAGACTTTTTTTTTTTAAAGATTTTATTTATTTGAGAGAGAGCGCACGCACGCACACGCACACACACACACACACATACACACACTCGAGTGGGGGATGGGCAGAAGGAGAGGGAGAAGCAGACTCCCCGCTGAGCAGGGAGCCCAACTCGGGGTTCGATTGATCCCAGGACCCCAGGATCATGACCTGAGCTGAAGTTAGATGCTTAATCAACTTATCCAACCAGATGCCCCTGGGACACTCTTTTTAATACTTACTATGTATGAAGTCAGTCCTCACATAGCACTATTAGGTTTTTCTACTCATGAGCAAACTACAGCACAGAGATGTTAGTGACTTGCCCAAATTCACAGATCTGGTGAGTATCAGCACCAGGATTGCAGCCCAGGCCACCCCAATCCTGAGTCTGTTCTCTAATGACAGCCAGTAATGCAGTGAATGTTCTTGCATATGTTTTCTTTCGTCCACATGGGCAAGGTTCCCTAGGTGTGGAAGTCTTGGTCCTAGGCAGTACCATCTGCAACTTTCCTAGATATTTCCAATTACTCCACATTTTTTTCCTAACACTTTGAAACAACTGTCAGTATTGAGCATGAAAGGGTACATCATTGTGTTTTTATTTTTCATCCACTTACAACTCGAGAGGTTGAAATGTTTCTATTAAGTTTCCTATAAGTTTGTAAGATTTTATTTTTATATCTGAATACTAAGCCATATATTTCATATAAAGATTCGCAAGCTCTTTGTTCTGTTCCTTTGGTCTATTTCCCTAGGCCTGAGCCAATAGACATTGTCATAGTTACATGGGCTTTTTAAAACGTTTTTCTCCTCTCCCTCTTTTTCTTCCTCCTTCTCTTTCTGCTGAAACATCTTGTATCACATAGGACAAATCTGTCAACACTTTCTACCTCAAAATAGAATTGACCAGTGATGGCCTTTTTGCTCTTTCATATAAACATGAAGATAAAGTTATCAAATTCCAGAAAATAAATTGGGTATGTGGATGAATTTGAGAGAATGGATATGCTAGGTCTGTCCATCCTGTGCTTTCTTTCTTTTTTAAGTTTATTTATTTATTTTAGAGAGAGAGAGAGAGAGAGAGAGATTGAACCCAAGTGGGGGGGTGGGGGGGAGCACAGGGAGAAGGAGAAGCAGCCTCCCCGCTGAGCAGGGAGCCCAATGTGAGGCTCCATCCCAGGACCCTGGGATCATGATCTGAGCTGAAGACAGACACGTAACTGACTGAGCCACCCAGGCACCCTCAGCCTGCACTTTCTGAATGTGTTGGAAGCTCTAACTAAATTAATTGCTGAACTTAAAAGTTAATGAATTTTACTGTTTTTTCTATAGCTGATTGCCAAAAGGAATTAAATTGTTTTTTTCTTTTAAAGACTTATTTATTTGAGAGAGAGAGAGAAAGAGAGAGAAAACATGCATGAGTAGGGGAGTGGAGAGAGACAATCCCAAACAGATGCCAAGCTGAGCGTGGAGCCTGACAGGGGGCTCGATCCAACAACCCATGAGATCATGACCTAGCTGAAACCAAGAGTTGGATGCTTAACCCGCTGAGCCGCTCAGGCGCCCCAGGAATTAAAAACGTCTAAAGTAACTACTTATGGGCACAGCCTCTGTCAGATGTCAAGTGCTGGGGCTAATGTTTCGGAAAACTTATTATTGTTTTAATAAATACTGAGGTCTTTATATATTGTTTTTAATTGATACTATCATTTCTAGTTCTCTGGTAGAATATATATATATTTTAGAAACTAGAGAGCCACATTTGAACATTGATGACCACCATTTTTTTATGCAAGACCAGGTACTTGGGATTATCTAATAATTTATTGGGCACTGATCGTAATCCTTTGGGTGATGCAAAGGCAAGTTTCTGCTAGCTGGAGTCAGGTGTTGCAATGCATATTTCAAGCACTTGTTGGTGTTGAATGATTCCAATTTAGTGATTAGGACTTCACTTTGGTGTATATATTTTAATCTTAATTTTAATATTTTACCCTTAATCTCAATTATAATACATAACCCAAATTTATCAACTAGATATCATCTCAAATCAACAGGCTGAAAAATCAGATGAAAATTTCTGCAGGAATTTATATAGCTTGAAACAAAATTATGAGGCTTGATTTTTTTTTTTTTTTCTTTAGACTTACAAACACCCTGCTTTTTTGGAAGAGCCAACGTGACCATACACATTTCAGTTACTTAGATTACAGATATTAACACCCTTATTAAAATTCATCTTGGGCCATGACTTACAGAAACAGGTTCTATCACATAGCCAAGTCCTGTGTTTGGCCATTTCATATCAATTACCTGATTTGTTTTTCTAAGCAATCTTATAGACTAGGTACTTATCTCCAATTCATGAAGAAACTAAGGCTTAAAAGCCTTTCCTAAGGTGGTGTAACCAGAAGCAACAACATTGGGCTTCAAACGCAGTTCTATTGAAAGCACGTCTGCATTATTTCCGATCATCCTATCTGTCCTTTGATTGGCTGGGAACTGAATGATAAAATAACAACAAAGATGAATGTGAGTCAGGTGCTGAGTCTTGAATTAAATACTGACAGCTCTTAAAATTTGAAAGAGCCCTTTCCTTTTGACAGTCACTGATGGTCCAACTCAATGCTTATTATTCTGCTAATTTTGTTACTTAATTTCCTGAGAGGCACAAATGATATGCAAGTAGAGGCCATGATATTGCATAATTGGACATTTCTAATGTTAACTGCATTTGGAGGTGATCTCCTTACTCCAGTGTCACAGATTTGGCTATGTGTTTTGGAAGCTTTATAAAGTCCTAACTCTTCACATCCTGTCCTCTAGTTAGAGTTCATAAACCCTTAATATAGAGTTATAATAGTGACCTGTGGTTAACACTGGCAAACAGGACCCCTTCCATTAGATTTTCACCCCATATTTAATTCGACCATGGAAAGTAAATTCAACAGATTTGAAAATGAAATGTTTTTGAGCTAGAATAGTCCTAATTTTCATATTGAATTTTAATTTTTTTTAAAGATTTTATTCATTTATTTGAAAGAGAGAGAGAGCACAAGCAGGGGGAGTGGCAGGCAGAGGGAGAGGGAGAAACAGACTCTCCGCTAAGCGGGGAGTCCAATGCAGGACTCGATCCCAGGACCCTGGGATCATGACCTGAGCCAAAGGCAGATGCTTAACTGACTGAACCACTCAGGTGCCCTTGAATTTTAAATTTTAAAATAAAGACGATTATTATAGTTACTTGAAAGAACCAGGGGAAAGAATAGAAGGGATGGTGTCAATTCACGAAGCTTAAGGAACAAATTTTCTTTGCATGTAGAAATTTCTATATGGTAGACTGTAAAGAATAGCCAAAGGAACAGAGGAAGATAAGTCCAAGCTGACATCTTCTGTATCCAGCTACGTGGGCTAATGGATTGAGGTCATTTTAATGCAGATTATTATCCAGTTTTGTAATTTCATTTTCATTTCGTAAGTATGAGCTGATAAAATGTCAGGCCCCCATCTGAGAAGTCTGATTTGAGTCAAAAACAAAACAAAACAAAACAAAACAAAACAAAACAAAACAGCTGTGCTGTGATTCGGTTGACAGACTCCCTGTACCTTGTTGTGTGATGTGGTCATGCCTATGTTTCAGCTTTTTCCCGTGTTGTTCAAGGTTAGGTAGGACTCCCAATAAAATTGCTTTACATTCCATAACATGTCCATTTGCTTGCTCTCTAAGGTTTTCTCCAGCTCTCAAACTCTGTGACTCTGGGTCTGACCAGGCACTATGGCAGAAGGAATAAGAAATGAATGGCTCCAGCTTCCAGTTTCAAATTGCAAAATATTAAACTTTTCTTTTAGGTGAACCTGACCTGATAGTATGAATTTCACACACGAAAAAACAACAACACTAGAATGGATCATTGGCTCTCTTTTTGTCCCCCAGAAACAAAGGACAGATTTTAATGGATGGCAGAGTTTTGGATACAAATACCAAATACTGAGTATCTGGGTTGATGTTTTGCTTCTGCCACATACATATCACGTGACTTAAGACAAATTATTTAATGTCTTTTTGTTTCTTATCTGTAAACCAAAGGGATTAGGTTATGTGAGTTAAATTCAACATCTAAAAGCTAAAAATAAACTGAAGACATTCTCAGTTATTTTGTATGAGATGCACATGCCATTGAAATGAATATTAGGGTTAGCTGATAAGATGGGGAAAGATCTAACTATATTGAGAAAACCAAGAAATGCTTAATATTATAATCAAAGCAAGTTATCAGATAGTTCCACATATGCCTGAGCATCACTCTTCACATCCTCCCCAAACTGTAAAAATGTATTTTAAATTCTTAAGGTTATAATAGATACCTCTAAAATCAATTTGTTCAAGAGCTTTTCAATTTTATTGCTTAGAATTGCTGGAACATTTTGAATATATATAGTTCATGTGGAAATTATTTAAAGTCATAGGGTAGACCCTTGTCAACCTGACATAGTTTATCTGTCGTTCTGCTTGGAAGCTGGGGTATAGATTAGACGACTTCTCTAGGCCCCCGCACGTCCCTGGAATATGTGGGTAATTGGTTTTAACAGTGCTTGAACAGCACATGGTTTGAGTATAGAGCAGGCAGAATTTGACCCCAGGAAGACAGACAGACATGTTAATTTTCAAAAAATAAGAGCGCTTGAAGAAAGCCAGAAATAAATCCAGACTTAGTATAAACAAGACAGAGAGAGGCTTACTCATCACAGGGAAAAGTTAGGCTCATTAAAGAAGGTAATTATTACCTCTGACATACAGAACTGTGTGCTGCTTTAAATTAAGGTTCTTAACGAGGCATTTCATTGTATGTCCTTAACTGAGGGATTTAAGGAGCAGCCTTTCTTCCTAAGTCAATGCGAAAGGGAGTTCTATGGTTCAAGAGTTTTGCTGGAGGAGAATATTTCAGGAAAGAACAGTTCAGAACTATTAAATACACCAACGTACACACAATGTCACAACAGATTGGTGTTGTGCTCAATGCCCATCTAAGCCATGGGCTTGTAAGAGGAAATGCAAACTTTGCCACATGCTTATGATGTGCTCATGCAGCTTCGTGTTAGATGACAAGAATACTGTCTTTGTTCCTTACCTGTTGTTAATGTGATTAATGAGCTTGAATAAACAGTTTTAAGAGAAAGTCGTAAATGTTTACAGTTTTTCCATTTTTATCAGTTTCTGTTTATTTCATTTTTCTTGCTCGTCAAATATCTTTCCTTCCCCCCCTTTCTGTACCTTATTGCTTATAGGATTCAGGGTGGACTTTATTTTATTTTAGATTGAACATTCTCCTACCTCACAAGATGATGATTTGTCTTAGTCACTAAAAAGAAACTCTTTATAACTGTCTCTAACCAGTCGCCTTATCAAAAACTCGATATTGAACACCAATATCAACTTCTTTTAATACTCATATTCAAAAATGCGTTATGTTTTTTTTTTTTTAAAGATTTTATTTATTTATTTGAGAGAGAGAGAATGAGAGAGAGCACATGAGAGGGGGGAGGGTCAGAGGGAGAAGCAGACTCCCCGCCGAGCAGGGAGCCCGACGCGGGACTCGATCCCGGGACTCCAGGATCATGACCTGAGCCGAAGGCAGCCGCTTAACCAACTGAGCCACCCAGGCGCCCCAAAAATGCGTTATGTTTTAAGGAAAATAAATTGCTTTTCAGTTGAATACTTATTTTAAAAGATAAATTTTATGGCTCTGCTTTTCAAAATTTAAAAATTCCTCGCCAAACCACACTGCTATTACAAGAAATGAAATGGGGATGTTTGCTCATATCTAAAGTTTGTGTTCTACTCTTTTTCCAAGCATATAACAAATTCTGGAAAACCTATACCCCATTAACACGATTTCCCTAAGGATTTTTACCTGTTCCATCTAAGAGTAAGTGATAGTATAGCAATTTTGTAACCTCATTTTCTATATCCATCAGAAAAGCAGCAATGTCTACCAAGCACCCAAGAGATACACTAGTCCAAGATAGAATCTATGATCTGTACCTACTATAGAGAAAAAAATCTAAATCTTTCTAAACTTCAGCATACGAGAGCATTTGAGTGTGACCCATAATATTACTAGCTGGTTAAAATCCATTTCCAGTTAAATTACAAAGTCCTATTGTTATTCACACACACCTCGCCATGGGACATTCAAAGTTGGTTCATGTCCTTGGTAAGTGTTCAAAATGTTCTCTAAAGTCAAATATTCTATGACATGAAATGTTATCAGTGTTTGATGCTGACCTAGCCTTAGTTTCCACCATGATGTCATGCTTAAAATATATGTTTAGTCTGTTTTTAAAATAAATACATCATTTTCTGATTTTGTTACATGCTATCTTTTCAATCTTGACAACTGGTGCAGTCTTTATTCTTTCTTTTTTCACTCTGCATTATTTATTGATGATAGGACAGATGTCTTACCACTAGCCATTTCAATTAATCCAGTTTTTCCCTATACGTCCCACATCATTTAAAAATGAAATTCAGCTTATAAAATTTATATTAAATATTAAAATTATCAGGCAATTCAAAGTAAGGTGTTTGTGAAGAAAATATTCAGACTCTGCTTTGAATAAAAATGAAATATATCCACATGTACACTACCTATGTCCAAAATTTCAGTTACTTGATTTTTAATTAAGAGCTTAATTCTATTCACATAAAATCCATTCATTTAAAGGGATTCATTACTTTAATCAATGGCCATATCTTCAGGTCTCAATTTTGTGTGGCTACCTAGAGACCACAAAGCACAGAAAGCATGCCTCAGATATGTATCTTCAAGAATATTCCATTAAATACATATTAATAATCATTTCATTAAATTTCAATGTTCAGTCACTGAGAAATCTTATTGGGCTGTCTCATTCTCTCCATAGTTATTCACATCTAAATTATATGTCTTAATGTCTTTATAGGTCAATTTCTCACCTGTAAGTTGAAAGGATTGTAAATGTCCTTATCATATTTTGGGACTATTGAAAGGATTCCTTTGACAATGTCCATTTATAGCTGCAAAAACTAATAGCTCATGGGGCTTTAAACATATTCTAGACCTAATTTATAGATGGAAATATGGATATTCTAAAGAGTTTAAGCTCAATCAAAAATGAATATCTGATTTTATCAATTTTATCAATTGTTTAATGAAAGAAGGAAAGTGTGACTTAAATTTCATAATCCTTCACCTTCTAATTTGTTGCAATAAAATAAGTATGGGATTATGGCAAAATATTTAAATTACTTACTACAATTTCACGTGCTCTTTCGAAACCTTCCTGCAGTTATCAAACATGCTAGTGTTTTCGAAATTTGCGGTTTAGTAACTGTTTCCAAGGATCTTTTGGCAGCTAAGCTTTAGAGATATTTGCAAGAGAGTTTGAACATTCATGTCTGAGATCCTTTAAAAGCTTTTATTTTACATTTTTGTCACTCCCCAAGCACAAGCTTGTGACTACTTATGTGAAGTTTGAGACAATCCAAAGTAAACACTCCAAGTTGCCTGCAAAATCACCTTCACGTGTTACCCTCCTTATACTGATCCACTGCCATACCCCTCTTTTCTCAGCAAAGGCAAGCTGGTGCTAACGTTTCACTGTTACTCTGATCTCATCTTTGTAATCCTGTCAGGACCTCATCTACAATTGTATCTCAAGCATCTATAGAACTCCTCCTCCCTCTCTTTAAACATACTCAGTTTCCATGGTCCTGAAAGCCAAGCAAAATTCCATGATCGATATTGTTCATTACTGTCGTGATTGTTCATTTGACTATCATGGGCACCATACCCTTTCTGCTTTCTATTCTTGCCAAATTTAAAAATGTTTCACAACACATTGATTTACTGGTTCATTCATTCTTAGATGCAATCATTTGTTAAGGATGTTTATTGGAGACCTGATACTGTGTTAGGTCAGTGGAGAAAACCATGTACCTGTCCCTGTCCCTGCCACCAGGACATACTTAGCATTGAGTAAATGCCAAACGAATGTGTTCTTTTACCCACTAACTCCTCATTTTTCCCCCACATTTACCGATTTATTTTATTAGAGCCAATGTCAAATTTTCAATGTGTAAATGCCACATATGCAAAATATAGGTAGGTTTTTAAAAAAATTACCATTTAGGGGCACCTAGTAAGTGACTTGATCTTGATTTCAGGTCTTAATCTCAAGGTCTTGAGTTTGAGCCCCATGTTGGGCATGGAGCCTACTTAAAAAAATACACAATAAAATAATAAAAAATTATCACTTATAATCATGCCATGTTAATATGACTGTTTATTTTTAATAATTTTCTCCAGGAGTTGTTTATATGTATACATACTCTCATGTCACAGTTTTATGTTGAAATCACTGGGGTCTTATACTCAGACATGCTGCCTTTTGTTTTATCATTTCCAAAAACTCAAAGAGAATAGTGTAAAACAGAATAGCAAGGAAGTGAAAAATCCATCACCCTGAGATACCATCTCAATAGAGTTTCAACTGTTCAAACATTTCAAAATCACACATGTAATATTTGAAGACATTGTAAATATAAAAATTTCAAGGACTCAAACTTAAACTCAGTTCAGTCTAAGTTCCTGCCACCGCAGTTCCATTCGGCTCCTGCTGTTTTTTTCCACACAAAATCATATATGAGTAAATATCCAAATGTATAATTTTAACAACATAACTGAGATTGTACTTAAAGTATTTTTCTATAGATTACTTAATATCCCTTAATGTCTTGAATACAATACCATATGAATGAATCCATATGCATTACCTCATTCAGGATTTTCAATTTTTTATGCTTTTTTTTTAAAGATTTACTTATTTATTTTAGAGAGAGAGAGAGCACAGAGGGAGGGGCAGAGAGAGAGGGAAAGAGAGTCTCAAGCAGACTCCGTGTTAAGCGCAGAGCCAAGAGGGGCTTGATCTCACGACCCTGAGATCACGAACTGAACCGAAACCAAGAGTTCCACACTCAACCAACTGCGCCAACCAGGCACTCCTCAATTCTTTACTTTTAATTAAGTAATATATATACATGTTTTTTAAAGCACTTACTACTATAAGGCTTGAAAATAAAAACAGCAGTTGATGGCCCTGTCCTACTCTAAACTAATGCCCAGAAATTCTTCTGAACATTTCTTCTACATTCAAACCTGTTTTTCAAAATAACACTTTTATACTGCTATTTTTAGACTTCCTTATTTTATACATTGTCTATTGATTTCTTACCACAGAAGAATGCAATTTAGTGTTCCTGGGCTCCCCAGCCCTTCCCCTTCTTCCACTTGCCTGCCTGTTATATTACAATCATGATGTTTGTGTTAGTTCACGAGTCACTCTTTATAGTATTACCACGGTAGGCATATTGTTCATGGTTAAGAAATGCAGAGCAACACCATTACATTCCCTTTCTATTTTGTATTGTTTTTTACTTTCCCTCTCTATTTATTATTGACTTACCTGCAGATTCTCTGATTGGACTATTGCATCCCTATCAACATGGTGAAGTTTTCCTTGGAGACAATCTACCTGTGAGCGTTCAAGATCGTTTTTCCTCCAGGAAAAAAAATTGTATTTATTTATTTGAGAGAGAGAGAGAGAGAGCACAAGCAGGGGGAGCGGCAGAGGGAGAGGGAGAAGAAGGCTCTCCGCTGAGCAGGGAGCCCGATGCGGGGTTCAATCCCAGGACCCTGGGATCATGACCTGAGCCAAAGGCAGATGCTTAACCGACTGAGCCACCCAGGCACCCCTAAAGTTTTTGAATGATGCATTTTGGTTGGGTTCTTTTTCACTTGATGAATTGAGTACTTCACAAACCCCTCAACCTCATAATATTTGGAGGTATCTTCTGTTCTGAGAAATTTATTTGCATTATGTCTTGGAAGAATTTCTTCCTTCTGATTTTGTTATTTCTGTAACTCCTAGATTGATTCTTTCTTACACAATCTTTCATTTTTATATGCTTCTTAGAAAGTTCTTTGATTTTATCTTCTTGTCCTTAAATTGCATTTTCAACTTCTCTTGTACTAGTTGTTAATTTCCAAGAGCTCTTGTTTGATGAATATTTCTTTTGTTTAATAGTATCCTTCTCTTTTTCATAAATCTTCTTATACTGCCTTAATTTTCTTTCTAGGTTACCAATTCCAGGGTTGTTTTGCTGTTTGTTTGCTCTATATTTTCCCCTTCTTCTGTGAATGGTCTTGTTTTCTCTGAGTTCCTTTTCTCTATTTGCTGCAATCTTTGTTTTTCATGTTGGAAGCTTTACACAATGTTTTCTATCCCTGGCTCTCTGCTCATCTTTGAAAATGATGTAGTTATCACCAACAGGAAGTGTGAGGTGGTGAGTGGGTAGACTTATTCACTGTGTGGGAACTCAGTCTTTGGTTGGGGCTTTTAAATGCCACTCTGTGTAAGTATCTTCTCTTGGACTGGGAAATTTTCCTAGAAAGAAATTCTCCAATCTACTGATGGTGAGGCCAGGGTAAGGATGGTGTAGAAGAGAGCCAGGGTTCTGAGAGCCAGGCAAGGGAAGGGGAGCATAGGTTTATAGTTTAATACTCACTTATACTCACTCTCCCCTTCTTGGTACTTCACTCTTGTGCTCCACTGTGTATGATATCTGTGAGCCTAGACCTTCTCCAATTCATAGTAAACATCTCATCTCCTGTAGGATGGCAGAGATGTCATTCCCTGGTGGAATCAGAGGGGAGAGGGTACCTGGGCTGTAGTTACTATTTATACAGACTTATAATCATTTTCTCTTTTTTTTTTTGTCCTCATCCTATGTCCTGGCCTTCATGTGTACCAGCTGCCTCCATTTCTTGAGATATTCTTGGATTGTTTAATAAAAATTAACTTGCTCCCTGTTGGCCTTTCTTAAAGGATGGTGATCTTTCAGTCTGTTACCACACAGCTATTGACTTTACAGCTTCCTAAATATCCTTGAAGTTTTTCCTCTGCTATTATGTGTCCTCTAAAACTTTTTTTTTATTTCGTGGTGTTTTTCTTTGTAATTCATTTGCTATAATTTGAATAAAAATGTCCTAAGAGAGCCAAGATACATATCTGTGTTCAACTTGCCATTCCATTCCTTTCTCAATGGCGAGTAATGACTTGTTTCTCCTCAAATCATTGCTGATTTGCCATGCTTATTCTTGATTTTTTTTTAAGATTTTATTTATTTATTTGACACAGAGAGAGAGTTAGTGAGAGCAGGAACACAAGCAGATGGATTTGGAGAGGGAGAAGCAGGCTTCCCGCCGAGCAGGGAGCCCGATGCGGGGCTCGATCCCAGGACCCTGGGATCATGACCTGAGCCGAAGGCAGACACTTAACAACTGAGCCACCCAGGCGCCCCTCTTGATTTTTGAGGCATTTAATATCCTTTACTATTTACCTTTAAGTTCCAGGATTCAGCTCTTATTCTTCCCCCATGACTCTTCATTCGTGGTCTCTTTTGCAGATTTCTCTTCAAATGTCTATCCTCTCAATATGAGAGTTTTCAGAGGCCCAGTTCATAGCCTTTTCACTTCCAAGGATTAAATTAGGAAATATAGGGCACCTGGGTGGCTCAGTCGTTCAGCGTCTGCCTTCGGCTCAGGTCATGATCCCAGGGTCCTGGGATCCAGTCCCATGTCGGGCTCCCTGCTCGGTGGGAAGCCCGCTTCTCCCTCTCCCACTCCCCCTGCTTGTGTTCCTGCTCTCACTGTCTCTCTCTGTCAAATAAGTAAATAAAATATTTAAAAAAAAATTAGGAAATATATATCAGCACTTATTGTGCTGTGTAGCTTCCAACAGGAGCTCAATACATAAAACTTGGGATCTAACCTCACACAATTTTTTATTTATCCCTAAAATGGTGTGTACCAAATTGAATTGCAAGTTCCTTGAAATCAGGATCTGTGTTTAATTTGTCTTTGTGTGTTCAACATCTAGAACCAAGAACAATGTTTGTATCTAAAAACATATGACATTCTCAATGGGTGTCTGTGGAGGGACAAAAGAGAATTGGTAGATGCAAAAGAGAAATTGATATTATTTGCAAAATTTATAGATTAACTGTACAACATTTAAAAAGAATCATGATGGTTTGTTTGACTTGATAATGAATAAAAGTGATGAGAAAATAAAATCTATTCATGTCTTCTGCCCATTTTTTGACTTGATTATTTGTTTTTTGGGTGTTGAGTTTGAGAAGTTCTTTACAGATCTTGGATACCAACCCTTTATCTGTAGTGTCATTTGCAAATATCTTCTCCCATTCTGTGGGTTGCCTCTTTGTTTTGTTGACTGTTTCTTTTGCTGTGCAGAAGCTTTTTATCTTGATGAAGTCCCAAAGTTCATTTTTGCTTTTGTTTCACTAGCTTTTGGAGATGTATCTTGAAAGAAGTCACTGTGGCTGATGTCAAAGAAGTTACTGCCTATGTTCTCCTCTAGGATTTTGATGGATTCCTGTCTCACATTGAGGTCTTTCATCATCACTTTGAGTTTATCTTTGTGAATGGTGTTAGAGAATGGTCGAGTTTCATTCTTCTGTATATAGCTGTCCAATTTTCCCAGCACCATTTATTGAAGAGACTGTCTTTTTTCCATTGCAGGTTTTTTCCTGCTTTGTCGAAGATTATTTGACCATAGAGTTGAGGGTCCATATCTGGGTTCTCAATTCTGTTCCATTGGTCTATATGTCTGTTTTTGTGCCAGTACCATGCTCTCTTGGAGATCGCTGTTTTGTAATATAGCTTGAAATTGGGCAACGTGATACCCACAGCTTTTTTTCCTTTTTCAACATTTCCTTTGCAGTTCGGGTCTTTTCTGATTCCATACAAATTTTAGGATTGTTTGTTCCAGCGCTTTGAAAAATGTCATTGGAATTTTGATTTGGATGGCATTGAAGGTATAGATTGCTCTGGGTAGCATAGACATCTTAACAATGTTTATTCTTCCGATCCATGAGCATGGAAAGTTTTTCCATCTTTTTGTGTCTTCTTCAATTTCTTTCATGAGTGTTCTGTAGTTCCTACAGTATAGATCCTTTACCTCTTTGGTTAGGTTTATTCCAAGGTATCTTATTGTTTTTGGTGCTATTGTGACTGGAATCGTTTCTCTAATTTCTCTTTCTACAGTTGCATTGTTAGTGTATAGGAAAGCAACTGGGGGTGCCTGAGTGGCTCAATTGGTTAAGCGGTTGCCTTCAGCTCAGGTCATGATCCCAGGGTCCTGGAATCGAGTCCCCTCTTGGGCTCCCTGCTCAGCGAGGAACCTGCTTCTCCCTCTCCCTCTGTCTCCCGGCTTGTGCTCTCACTCTCTCTCTGTCAAATAAATAAATAAAATATTTTAAAAAAAAGAAAGCAACTGATTTCTGTGCATTTTGTATCCTGCCACATTACTGAATTGCTATATCTGTTCTAGTAATTTGGGGGTGGAGTCTTTTGGGTTTTCCACAAAAAGTATGTCATCTGCAAAAAGAGAGAGTTTGACTTCTTCTTTGCCAATTTGAATACATTTTATTTCTTTTTGTTGTCTGATTGCTGTCGCTAGGACTTCTAGTACTATGTTGAACAATAGTGGTGAGAGTGGGCATCCTTGACGTGTTCCTGATCTTAAGGGAAAGTCTCTCATCTTTTCCCCATTGAGGATGATATTTGCTGTGGGTTTTTCATAGATGGATTTTATGAACTTGAGGAATGTTCCCTCTATCCCTATACTCTGAAGAGTTTTAATCAGGAAAGGATGTTGTATTTTGTCAAATGCTTTTTCTGCTTCAATTGAGAGGACAATATGGTTCTACTCTCTCCTCTTATTAATGTGTTCTATCACATTGATTGATTTGTGAATGTTGAACCACCCTTGCATCCTGGGGATAAATCCCACTTGGTCGTAGTGGATGATCCTTTTAATGTATTGTTGGATCCCATTAGCTAGGATTTTGTTGAGGATTTTGGAATCCATATTCATCGGGGATATTGGTCTGAAATTCTCCTTTTTGATGGGATCTTTGCCTGGTTTGGGGATTAAGGTAATGCTGGCCTCATAGAATGAGTCTGGAAGCTTTCCTTCTGTTTCTATTTTTTTGAAACAGCTTCAGTAGAATAGGTATTATTTCTTCTTTGAATGTTTGGCAGAATTCTCTAGGGAATCCATCAGGCCCTGGACTCTTGTTTTTTGGGAGGTTTTTGATCACTGCTTCAATCTCATTACTGGTTATTGGCCTATTCAGGTTGTCAATTTCTTCCTGTTTCAGTCTTGGCAGCTTATAGGTTTTCAGGAAGGCGTGCATTTCATCCAGATTGCTCAGTTTATTGGCATATGAAGACATACAAATGGCTAACAGACACATGAAAAAATGTTCATCATCATTAGCCATCAGGGAAATTCAAATCAAAGCCACATTGAGATACCACCTTATACCAGTTAGAATGGCAAAAATGGACAGGGAAAGAAACAACAAATATTAGAGAGGTTGTGGAGAAAGGGGACCCCTTTTACCCTGTTGGTGGGAATGCAAGTTGGTACAGCCACTTTGGAAAACAGTGTGAAGGTTCCTCAAAAAATTAAAAATAGAGCTACCCTATGACCCAGCGATTGCAACTCCTGGGTATTTACCCCAAAGACACAGATGTAGTGAAAAGAAGGGCCATATGCACCCCAATGTTCACAGCAGCAATGTCCGCAATAGCCAAACTGTGGAAAGAGCTGAGATGCCCTTCAACAGAGGAATGGATAAAGAAGATGTGGTCCATATATACAATCGAATATTACTCAGCCATCAGAAAAGATGAATACCCAACTTTTCCATCAACATGGATGGGACTGGAGGAGATTATGCTAAGTGAAATAAGTCAAGCAGAGAAAGTCAATTATCATATGGTTTCACTTATTTGTGGAACATAAGGAATAACATGGAGGACATTAGGAGAAGGAAGGGGAAAATGGGGGGGGAATTGGAGGGAGAGATGAACCATGAGAGACTATGGGCTCTGAGAAACAAACAGGGTTTTAGAGGGGAGGGGGAGGGGGGATTGGTTAGCCCGGTGATGGGCATTAAGGAGGGCACATACTGCATGGAGCACTGGGTGTTATACAAAGACAATGGATCGTGGATCACCACATCAAGAACTAATGATGTATTATTTGGTGACTAACATAACATAATAAAATTTAAAAAAAAAAGAAAAGAAAACTAAAAAACCTTACATCTTGTGGTCACTGTTTCAAATAGAGAAGTATCATCAGAGTTTTTATAATGACCTATTGAGAAACATTTGAAGTTTCATTCAGATCGAAACATTTGAAGTTTCATTCTTAGTCTCACTGCTGCAACTGGATTTACTCTTCCAGATTATGTAGTACCACATATGCCACACACACACACACACACACTCACACACACACACACACAAGCCCAAAATACCAAACTGCAATATAACTCATAACTAAAACCCACCAGGAGAAATACGTCTTGTTCAGTAATGTTTAACAAGTCAAATGCATATACAAATGATTAATTAAATAAATTTTATCATTTACAAATGGCATTAAAAATAAATAAAAATTGCATGGGAATGGCTGACAAAAGAGGTTACTACAACATAATACCCCCAGTACTTAGCAGAAGTGGAGGGAGGACAGTAATTTACTGCTAGAGGGTAGCGATGGCTAAGTCATGCCCAGCAGTATTGTGGACAGTGAGTTAAGTTGTAGATTTCAGGAAGAGAATCTACTCTCTGATTGTTGTAAATGTCAACATTAGACAAACGAATATAGGGCACATTCACATACCATCTACATCTACCTAAAGCATTTGAGCATTATTGACCTGAATGTGTTCATGTTCTGTAGTTATTTTGTGTCTACACATCTTTTTTCTTTGAGATGCTCCTCAAGAGTAGAATGTTTCTTAGGTGCTAAAGAAATATATTTTTTAAAGATTTCCTTATTTATTTGAGAGAGAGAGAGCAAGCACAGCAGAAGGGGTAAGGGGAGGGAGAGAGAATCTTAAGCAGACTCCATGCTGAGCACAGAGCCACCTCAAAACCGTGAGATCATGACCTGAGCCAGAATCAAGCATCAGATGCTTAACCAACTGTGTCCCCCAGGCATCTCAGGTGCTAAACAAATACTTAAGAATCCATAAAGATACCCCATTTGGTATGCCTCCTTTCTCCTCAGTAAGAATGGCCTGGGTATCTCCATTTATATTTTGGAATAAAACTTGTAGGAAATGTCAGTTCACAATATCTATCAAAGCAAATGAATTCTGTAAAAGGAGAGATTTGCAAGAATCCTTAAAATTCCTTCAACATGATTTAATTCCCAGGACCCAACCCTATTTATCTCTCATGGTTTTCTCAGAACGGCGTGGTGGTGCCTTCTTTCTTGACTCTAGAACCATGGTGTACAACACATTTGGCAGTCTCAAGGGGTGGTCTTATTGACCCCAGCTATAACATTTTACAATTTTTCAATCAAAATATTTCTTTATATACATTATACCCAGGATGTTATTTTTGTTAAACCACACTGAGGGATTAGCTTTAGGATAAGTCCTGAAGAGTCTTGCTTTTTTATGATTTAATTCTGAAAAGAAGTTGTAGAATAAACTAAACCCTACTCCCAAATAGTTTTCTCAAAAATAAAGAGAAACATTTTTCACTTTTCTTTTTTTAAATTTTATTTTATTATGTTATGTTAATCACCATACATTACATCATTAGTTTTTGATGTAGTGTTCCATGATTCATTGTTTGCGTATAACACCCAGTGCTCCATGCAGTACATGCCCTCTTTAATACCCATCACTAGGCTAACCCATCCCCCTTCCCCTCTAGAACCCTCAGTTTGTTTCTCGGAGTCCATAGTCTCTCATGGTTTGTCTCCCCCCTCCGATTTCCCCACCTTCATTTTTCCCTTCTCTTTCTCTGTACATGGCCCTCTGTGACATTCACAGGTATTAAAGAGACACCAGTGAGGAATGGATGTAATTAAGAAAAGAGAAATATTTATACTAATTTTGATAAGTATTAATTTGTCAAATTTTGTAGATTGTTAAGGAAGCTATGGATTTCAATGTAGGCAGTGTGTTTTGCCTCCTGCTGGTCCAATGGAACATTCTATAATTTTGGATTGGATCGGCAACAACAGATTGTCAGAGTTAGCATCCAACACCAGTGAGTACACCCGTGTGGGAAATATCTTAGAAGACCATATATATCTGAGGAGGGAGCTCAGAACATTCTCTCCTGAGGAATTCAACTTCATATCAGTAGATGTAAAGTGAATATAAGAAAAATGCCATGTCTATGGAGAGCATTAAGAAAGGTCATATATTTCAAAAAAGGATATTGTTTACAAGGAGTGTTAATAGGTTTCAGGGGAAATGTTAATTTTTTTTTTCCTGGATGAAATAGCTACTGTAAGTTTTTAATGGTTAATCATTCATTCCTGAATTTTTATATTAAACATTTTATATTACTTTATTGACTTAACTTTTATGCTCTTCTTCATTTTGACAGTAAAGAATGACCAGGCAATACTCTTTGAAAATTGGAGACCATTTGCAGCTGCTGTCTGTTGAGGAAAGTGAATAATAGGGTGCCCTCAAGGAATTTCAAAGGTATCACTCAACAGAAACTTTTGTGTCTGAAGAAAACTAGATCATTTTATCATGGTAGGCATACTGATATGTTTGCTTTAATAAAATGCCATATTTCTGCCTTTAATCTCTTGTCAACCAGCTATTAAAAAGCCCCAAAGTGCATGCGTGCAGCACATGTAAACACTTGTGGTTTTGAGGTTACTACAGAACATACTAATAAAGCATGTAATTTGTGTTTTGTGCACAGACTGTAATAATTTATTGAGTGGTAGAAAGAAGCTCGGAAAGGATTTTCTCTAACTTTAGCCAGCAAGTCAATTTAATTTTAGGGCTCTATGCAGAGGTGTATGTATATGCACGTGCACACAATGAAATCATGTTTAAAAAGCACTGCAAAGCCTTCATAACGAAAGTAGGGCAAAATGTAAATTAATGTCACACACACCAAATATATTCTCTCAAGTAACATTGCTCCTTTAAGCTAAACGGCTAGGAGGGTGTGTTCCATATTCTTTCCCAAAGGACCGTGTGCATGCGTGTGTGTGTGTGTGTGTGTGTGTGTATCACAAGCTGATGATACCTTGGCAGATGTAGATTAAGTTAATTCAAGTAAATGAAGACAAACCACACTAGCAATGATTTCTTACTCTTTATGAACAGGATCTCTGTAGCCCCTGTAAAGAGAGGTAAGAGGACAGTTTGGCTTGCCTTTTTTATGTGGAATTTAAAAAATGCAGGGAGTTCACAGAAAAGTTTATTGTCTGACCACAGCTCCTATCATGCTTATTTGAGTAGCTGACTGATCTATTTATGCAAGAGCCTTACACGTAAGGATGGTATGTTACTCATCTTCCTGGTCTTGCTTGTTCCCTCATGAAATATTTTGCACACAGCAAATAATCAAGATCATTTGAATGGAAAGGTCTTAGATGGGTGGAGGAAGTGAGAAGCTCACTGTATACAGGCCAAATTTCTGAAAAATGTTGTGAAGTTCTGTAGTTTGGGAATAAAACCACACTTTACTCCAACAAACAAAAGCATATCCATTTTGGAGAACATGTCTGTACTTAGAGGAAATGCATGTTAGGAATCTGAATATGTTTATTCCAAAAAGATGCAAGACTTCTCTCCCAGAAAACAACATACTGTCCTCCATGCTTTCTTGCTTAAAACGTATACACATATATTAGTTTTAAATGTGTAGACAAATCTTTGGTGATTCAGGATCTTTCAAATTTGAAGACTGACTGAAATGAATCTTTTGTGCCACCTTTAAGTGATAACCCACTTTTTCATTTGGTACTTTACTTAGATCTAATCAACCGGTTCCGATTTACCCCATTCGGGATTGCAGAGCTTCCTATGGCCATCAGAGAGTAGAGAGGCATTTTGCAAATATGTAAGGAGATGAGAGGAAAAAGTGCCTGAGACCCCTAGTATTTGAAGTAGAATTGAAATTGCACCAGGTATGCAAGGCCGATCAGATCTGCAAAGGGGTTTTCTCCAAGGGACTGAGCCAGGTTTTAGTCTCATGAGAAAGAAACCATGTGCCTCATGGCCATTCTATTATTTCTGTGATCTGAAGTGTTCTACCAATCATGTGCTCATGTAATAGGTTCAAAGGGAGAGATGAAAGAAGGGGAGAAGGGAGAGAGGAAGAGGGCAAAGGAAGAAGGAAAAAGAAAAAAGAAAGCCCTATGGGGTGCCTGGGTGGCTCAGTTGGTTAAGCATCTGACATTTGGTTTCAGTTCAGGTCATGATCTCATGGTCCTGGGATCGAGCCTGGCTCAAGCTCCATTCTCGGGGGGAGTCTGCTAGAGATTCCCTCTCTCCCTCTGACCCCCCCATCATGATCTCTCTCTCTCTTTCTTTACAATAAATAAACAAATCTTTTAAAAAAAAAGCCATCATTGACATGTTCATCTTGTGCATATTTGCTTGTAGCATTTTGTTTTGTAGTAACAGAGGTACTGAAGTCAACGTTAATAAAAAGCCAGGAACTCATATTCTCAGATGGATACAATTACAGTTTGGAAGATGTTTGATTGGTATAAAATGCAGATATATACCAAGTAGAGATTAGCTATTTAAGGAGCTAAATTAAAACAAGCTTAATTGGGGCTCTTTTGCTTAACATCTTTTTTTTTATTATGTTATGTTAGTCACCATACAATACATCATTAATTTTTGATGTAGTGTTCCACAATTCATTGTTTTTGCATAATACCCAGTGCTCCATTCAGTACACTCCCTCTTTAATACCCATCACCAGGCTAACCCATCCCCCCACCTCCTCTCCCCTCTAGAACCCTCAGTTTGTTTCTCAGAGCCTATAGTCTTTCATGGTTCGTCTCCCCCTCCGATTTCCCCCACTTCATTCTTCCCTTCCTGCTATCTTCTTCTTCTTCTTTTTTTTTTTTAACATATAATGTATTATTTGTTTCAGAGGTACAGGTCTGTGAGTCACTAAATCTACTCATACTACATGAATGTAAGACCTGTAAAAACCAGGTTTTTTTTTCCTCAATAAGAAGAATGAAAGAAAGGCAATACTTTTTCAATAAAATTTCCAATGAGCATATATGTATGTATTTTTTTTTTCTTTAAGGATTTTATTCATTCACTTGACAGAGAGAGGTAGAGAGCAAGCACAAGCAGGGGGAGCGGCAGGCTGATGGAGAAGCAGGCTCCTCACTGAGCAGGGAGCCCTATGCGGGGCTCCATCCCAGGGTCCTGGGATCATGACCTGAGCTGAAGGCAGACGCTTAACCGACTGAGCCACTCAGGCGCCCCTGTATTTCTTTATAATGAGATCAAGAACTAACTAAAGAGCAAAAATCCAGAGCTAAGGAAAAGTATCACCAGTTCAGGTTCTAAGAGTTTCATAATATCCATGGTTTGTCGATATCTTGTAGTAATCATTGATCTTTTATAAGAACTTGTGAATTTGTTATTTTAGGTTCCCAATCCTTCATGATTTAAGATTAAGTAAATGAAATATTTAGATATAGATTCAGACATATCTGGACTACATCTTGCTGAAGGTGACCTCTGAAATGAAACTACTAGCTGTATTTGTTAGAATATTATAGTTTATATTTCCTCAACTTTCTTTAGTGTTTACCTTTCATATTTGAGATAATTTGAATGAACTTTTAAAAAAATCATTCTAGGTTCTGTCAGTTTTGGGGCTTGACTCAAAATATCAATAAATTCAAGTGCAAGACCTCCTAAATTCTGATATTTTAAAAACTGCATTAATTCATTTATTCATTTACTTGTTCATTTCTCTAAGTGCCTTTGGGAGGTTCCAAATAAGTCATGTGCTGGATGGAAGAATGAACGAGGCTGAATGAAGTTCCATCCATCTAAGCATGTATGAAATGATCTTCAAATCTGAATGAACTTTTTTTTTTTTAAGGCATTCTAGATGCTGAGGATTGTGTTGTAACACAATGGATTAAATTTCTTACCCTCATGGAGATTCCATTCTAATGATAAAATTTCATAAAAAATATTACTGCATGTCAAACTTAACTCCATGACAGCTGGGAAAATCATTTTTCTTTTTCCCATTTTTCTTTTTTTGAGAGAGATGTGTGAGTGGCAGAGGGAGGGGCAGAAGGAGAGAGAGAGAATCTTAAGCAGATTCTGTGCCCAGCATGGAGCCTGACAGGAGCTGTGGGGGGTGGGACTCAATCCCATGACCCTGAGATCACAGCCTGAGCCGAAACCAAGAGTCAGACGCTTAATGGACTTAGCCACCCAGGCGCCCCTCTTTTTCCCTTTTAGACTCATGTGGTTTCCTTTGCCTTTCACCAGGAACAAGCTATGAATGCCTTAAAATTAGTTGGTGCAGTTCTCAAGGTGAGGGCACCTGCTGCAACTCTAACATACGCACTTGCTTGTGATGATGTTATTAGGGGGCATCTCAGGTATAATCTCAGAAGAAAGATTTCTACACAGCATTAGAAAGTTGAAACCAAAGTAAAAAAACATTCATCAATTGTTTCCCCCAAGCATTCTTCTCACTAGAAATGTCAACAACTTAGCACATGCCAATGACCACCTGTGTACAGATGTCTATAAGAGGCATTTGTGGTGCCTGTTCTTGGGATTAGATTAAAGCTGACCAGGTAGAAAGGACAGAAAACAATATTTCCCTGTAGCATCTATCACTGCTTCTTCTATATTTTCTGATTAGGAGTAGCAGGTACACTGACTGCTTCTTGAAGTCATGTTTTATTTTTCTAGCAAGAACATTTAGGGGGCACCTGGGTGGCTCACTTGGTTGAACATCTGTCTTCAGCTCAAGTCATGATCTCAAGGTCCTGGGATCGAGCCCCGCATCAGGCTCCTTGCTCAGCGGGGAGCCTGCTTCTCCCTCTCCCTCTGCTGCACCCCCTGCTTGTGCTGTCTCTCTCCCACATAAATAAAAAAATCTTAAAAAAAAAAAAAAAAAGAACATTTGGTGCCCAGAACTACTGCGTGGGATTGCACTGACTTGAATCACCAAAAAGAGGGACATCAGATGTAGCGGGGGCCTATGATTCAGACACGGGCAGATTCTGGAGTAGACTTATTTGCTTGAGGGAGTAGAGTCTTTCTAACAAAGATCACCTTCAGGATGAAAGAAATCAAAGCACAGAAGTTGGAGCCAAAGAAAATGACTCATGGTTGGAAAGGGTGATTCTGAGATCAGAGGAGGATTTGTCTTCCATATCCCCACTTCTACCCCCAGTTTAACCCTATGGAATCATGCCTGAGTGTTAGGGAGCTATGAGAGAGAGAGAGAGAGAGAGATCAGAAATAAATGTTCCTGTTCTGTGAGAACACAGCTGCATGGCTGTATGGCCCAGGGAATGGGTAAGTGTCGTGGGTGACAACAGCAGGCTATCCCTGGGTTGCAGAAACTCAGCTCCTAGGTGGCTACTCAGGGGCACTAGAGAACCTATCCCTGACCTGTGGACAACCGTGTCTGTGGTTGGATTGCCTGGGGAGAGTTTCAGGTCACACAAAGTTAGGACAGGGAAGCTTCAGCAGCAGCAACCACAAGAAAAAACATCAGGTTGGCAGCCCCAGGGAGCTGGAGCAGAATGTTGACTTTACCCAGTGTTTGAACTCTATGTGCCTGGAAGAATTCTAAGTGTTTAAGCTGCATTAACTCTTATAATCCTCAGAACAACTTTGTGAGTTAGGTCTTTTTATTATTCTCATTTTATAGGCAAGGCAATGGGAGCACAGAGAGGTTAAGTAACTTGCTCAATGTCACACAGCAATAAGGGACAGAGGTGCTATTTTAATCTGGGTAGAAGAGGAAAAATGACTGATTTTTCTAAGATCTGAGAAACATTGAGTTGGCTGAGAAGAAAGGGTTTTGCTTTGAAGATAGCATCAGGGGTAGTAAAATAGCCCTGAAGAATAAGAAACCTATTTCTTTTTCTTTCTTTCTTTCTTTCTTTCTTTCTTTCTTTCTTTCTTTCTTTCTTTCTTTCTTTCTTTCTTTCTTCCTTTCTTCTTTCTTTCTTTCTTTTCTTTTCTTTTTTTTGTCCTAGATTAATGTAGCCTGACAACATTGCTCTGGAAGCCATAGAGCAACAAATACCTTTCCCATACTCACCCCTTTTGGGAGATGAACTTCAGTTAGCCCCAAGAGAAAAGGAGAGAAGACTGTCTCAAATGTCTCTCATGAATCAGGCACTTGGCCAAGGTTGGTACTGCTCAGCCGATGCTCACAGCAACCCTTCCATGGACCATTTCTGTTTTGTAGTTTAGGAAACAGACTCCGAGAAGTTAAGCGATTTCCCAAACTCTCACAGGGACTCAAATGCAGGTCTAACAAATTCCAAAGGCCATGCCCTTCACAGAGTACCATGTTGCTCCTCCCCAGAGAAGAAATTTACAAGAACGAAAAAAAAAAGTGGATTTAAAATACCCTTTTGTTTAAAAAAAAGTGGAATTCATAACAAATAGTAAGTAATTAAATTGATAATTCACCGGAATTAAGCATTCCTGAGAACATGATTGACTGAGATCCTATTCATCTATTTACGCAAGGGAATAAAGTCATAAACAGTGTTGCAAAGACATCAGTTGGTAACCAAAGGTTTTCCCTAAATGCATTGGTGCTGCTTTTGATTAGGGCAAGCGCAGATGCTAACCCAGCTAACCTGCCCTAATGCTCAGGAAGCACTTTATAAACCAGCTATAACTACTTTACACAAACTGGTAGAATTCATCAGAACCTCTGGCACACGAAGCATTCTAGCAGATTCACCCATGCAATCATCCCCTAAATGTTTATATTAATGAGATGGCCTGCTTCTGCTATAAAGTGTTTCTGCTCTTCCTTCTCCTGTGGCCCACACACTATGTTAAACATCAGGTATGACGATGCAGAGAGCAGTTTCTGATTTTAATAAGTCATATTCTGAAAACTGTTTGGAAATCAAACCCCTCATTTCAGAGGATAATGGTTATAAAGATGGCTAAATATTACATTAGTCCACTTAACGTATCGTGTAGATTAAGAGAGCATACCACAGGGAGTCTGGAGGAGTGGACTGAAGATAACGTCGGTATCATGAGAACAGGGTTTGGAATCTTTGAGTTAAGGAGCAGCTCTCCTTCTCAATAAATTATATATTATAAGCCTCCTTTGTAAATACTGGTGATGCCAGCAACCAGGCTCTAGCTCTTTCTCGGTGACTCATATGGTTCTGAGAACCTTATGTATCTATTAACCCTTACAATCTCCTGAAGTTGGTACTATAACTGGTCCTATTTTACCAACGAGAAACATGAGACACAGAGAAGTTAAATACTTTCCCCAAGGTCACAGAGCTGGTGAATGGAACCAGAATCTGTAAAATGGGGAAAAATTATATCCATACTCACAGTTTGGAGCTTCATTGAAAAGATATATATGAAAGCACTCAGAAAATTCGAAAGGCTATAGAAAGGATTGTTTTTCAAATTCAGAGTTAAAATGCCATGGAGAGTAAGGATGGGTGGGGGGATTTTCTCCCACTTTGATGAACACAGGAACAGCCCAAAGACAAAATTGATGTGAAGCTTGAGTTTGGAAATCCCACTTTATCCTTTTAGCATTTCACTTTCTATCCCCAGAGCTTCTTCCCACCCTCCTCACCTTCATCTTATGCTCACAAAGCTCACCGCTGTAGGTCTACTTGAACTTTGAAGGGGAGTGGGGTGGCGGGAAGGGAGAGCTAGAGTTCATGCTTTTCTGATGCTTTGACATCAGTGAGAGAAAAACACACAACGCACTAGATCAGTGGCTGATCTTTGGAGTTTTTGCTAGGCAAGTTACATGAACACCACGTGCCAGGTCCTGCACCAAGACAACTGGGAGTGGCCTCTGGTGTTCAGAGAGGTGGTCATTTGGGTTATTTGTAAGTTAGGCACTTAGTGGTAAGATCTCCGGCAATTTTTCACAACTTGAATTAAAATACAAACCTCTTCAGACTATGTAAGAAGTCAAATATGAAGAGTGATTTTGAATGAATAAAATTGTTCTTATTAAGGTTTTAATCAATTCTAGCTCATACTGAAACTTGACAGACTAAAGACTTCTAACACTACACTTTCAACTTCATGGATTTATAATATTAAGGAAGACATAATCCTCCCCTTTCAAACCCAAGTTCAACAAACACAAAATATAATATTTCCATATTTTGAACACTATCACATTTCATTTTATATTCTACTGAAATCAGGGTAATTCTGTTGGTCAGGGCCGTGTTCATTACCATTGCATGTTGTTGGTGCTTTAAGACTACATTTAGTATTTATTTTCTTGCATGACCTCAACTGCTGAAAACAGAAAACCCAAATAATTTTTCTCTCTAGGTGACACCAATGAGATATTTTTTTTTTGTGAAAATGTGCATTATTACAAACCACCTTCTCTAATCTTTCCCTAGAGAGAAATGGCTCACTATAAAAGATAACTCTGGTCATTTTCTTAGATTCAGTGGTAGACCTTTGAATGCCTCAATCTAGTTTCTTTTGACTATGATATTAGTTTTCAAAAAAAAAATGCTACAGATAATGTAGGAAAATGGACCTAAAAATGGTTGTCTCCCCCCTTTTTTTAGACATTTTTTAAAGAGTTTATTTATTTAGTTGAGAGAGAGAGAGTGAGCAAGAGAGGGCACAAGCCAGGATGGTGGGGAGAAACAGAGGGAGAGGGAAACAAGCAGACTCCCCACTGAGCAGGGAGTCCAATGCAAGGTTCAAACCCAGGACCCTGAGATCATGACTTGAGCCAGAGGCAGATGCTTAACCAACTGAGCTACCCAAGCATCCCTTCCCCCCTTTTTTGGACTGAGATTTTATTTTGATTATTGCCTTGGCAATTATTGCCTTTGCTTCATTGTGACAGTAGTGAGAAATCAAAGCCTTTAAAAATCTTCATATGTCAATTAATATGTTTAAATAAATTCTGCTTTAAAATGAGTAGTCGGACACCTGGGTGGCTTAGTCGTTAAGTGTCTGCCTTCGGCTCAGGTCATGATCCCAGGGTCCTGGGATCGAGCCCCTCATTGGGCTCCCTGCTCGGCGGGAAGCCAGCTTCTCCCTCTCCCACTCCCTCTGCTTGTGTTCCCTCTCTCGCTGTCAAATAAAAAGATAAAATGAGTAGTCATAACTGGCATTTACAGGTGGTTCAGGAACACCTGAAACTTTGTGACGATCTCTGGGGCCACCATAAGTCCATATGCCCTTATAGTGCATTTTTAGAGAATGAAGATCTTTTAAGGATTAATAGACATTTGAAAGCCAATATTGGTTTGGCTAAGTGAAATTTCTCAGAGATTTGTTGCTGGATGCCAAAGAGGAATGAGGAACAGAGTGGTCTAGTCAACTTGATTGACGTCAGGCCGAAGTGGGTATTGGCAACCAGATGTCCTGACCACGATGCTCATAACACATTGCAACAGCCTTCAATGAAAGGCACAAGCTTATGAAGCATCTGTGGTCGTCCAGAAGACTCTCGGAATTAGAGACTGGGGGCGCAGCAGGCTTACTGTCCCATGCTAAGAATTTCTTTCTTTCTTTTTTTTATTCTTATGTTAATCCCCATACATTACATCATTAGTTTTAGATGTAGTATTCCATGATTCATTGTTTGTGCATAACACCCAGTGCTCCATCCATGCTAAGAATTTCTGAGCGGCTGTGAATGGTAACATAGTAACAGTCTCAGGATAAAGCAACAATGCCTAAATCTTCATGGTAAACTTCAGCCTACAAAAATCCTAGGGATTTGCCCATATATTGCCCGGCACAAACCTGGCATGGCATTAAGATTTTGTAACGGATTTCTGCAAACACATTTTAAATGTGTTTCTTCTTCTCCACTAGAACTTCAGGGTTACTCTTTTCCTATTGCATTTCTATGAAAAACGAAAAGGTTGATTCTTATCTTTCACCAGGGAGCCTTTTGGGTATATAAATAATAGTCATAGCCATGTGTGTTTGATTTATTGCTCAGACCATGGTAGCGTTCTGCATGGCCATTGGTGTTCGAGGTTTAAGGGTTGCATGTCTCCTAGTGGGACTATTATATTTTAAGTACAATTCCTGTAACTCTTTTTATTCTTCCCCCTATATTTAATCTCAGATTATACCATAAAAGTAACCAGCTGCGGAAATGGGAAATGGAAGAGTGCCCAACGTCCTACGGAGTGGATAATCTGAAAAGGGTTGATAAGATCTTTTCAGTCTCAGCAGAGCAAGGCCAGAGGGCAGTGTGTGGTTTGCTTTATGCAAACCAGAGTGCTCACCTCTTGTTTCGCACCAGGGTCAGGCCTGTTAAATTGAGGACACAGTGTTCTGAAACTAGAGAAGCTGTCTCTTTTTAGTTATTAAGTATGAGTAAGCCTATTCTGCTTAATTACAAAAACATGATGATGCCAGAAATCTGATCAACTATCGGGAGATTGAAAATCAGGTTTCGGGCATGTCTATTTCCTCTGATGCGTCCAATTCCATTGGAGGAACATGGTATGGATAGGTTAATCTGGAGATGCCTCTAGGCAAATTCACTCCTTTGCAGAGGACTTGAAGCACCAGAATCATTTTACACCCATGGGTTATTTGTGTAATACTTTTCCTTGGTAAGTTAGTTAATGAAAGGAAAGCCTCTAGAGAAAGTACACTTATATCTTGCTTCTTTATTGATCCATTTAATATCTTTCCTCTTTCTTTTGGGGGGAACTTAATCTAGTGTATGGTGTTCTTGTCTGTGACAGCATGACTAAAATAAATCTCAATTTGGGGGGAGGGGCAGAAAGTATCTGGAGATAAGTGTCCCTTACCCATCTCTGCCACTAATTAATTTTATCATTTCCAAGAGGCACCAAGCATTCTCCCTCCATTTCTCTGTTTGCAAGAAGGATCACTCATGTAGCTAAATTTCCAGGAAAGAGGGTAATATGTTACATATGGATAAGGAAAGATACTCAGCTGTGTAGCCAACTTACTTGTTCCCACACTAGCCACTTATATTCTCTATTTCTTTTCTCAATTCATTTGTTCCTTCTTTACACAAATATTTTTTTGTATCCCAATTATGGGCCGAGCCCTGTGCTGGGTGCTTTAATTCCATTTGTCATAGAATTTACATTTTACCAGGGAAGAGAGACAAATAAACAGGGCCAATAATAAAATGGTAGATGCTTTTATAGGAGAAGTATGGGGCACTTCAGGAGGACATGAAGCCTATCTAATCAAGTTGAGAGTCTAGGGAAGTCCTGGAAAGGGACATTTAGACAGAAACTTAAAAAGGTAAGTGAGAGGCACACAGAAAGCAAAGGAATCATCACATACTGAGGGCACAGGTAGTGAAAGCGTGTCAAGGTGAGAGGTCATGTTCAAGGAAACACACAAGAAATTCAAAAAACATGGATAAGAGAGTATGAAAGAGACAGTGTAAGAGATGAGGCTGGAGAAGGGCTTTGAAGCCTTGAACTGGGAGGAGAGCATCATCAGTTCCAAGCTTTGAATGGCTGGTCATGGCTTGGAGACAGATTGGGAGAAGTCAGGTATCTTTAGGGTGCTTAATAAATGTTTTCTGGTGCATAGTATCCTCTGAAACCCGAAGACATAAATATCTTACGAATCCCCACACTAGTCATTGGAAATGGATCCTTAGTCTAAAGTTTCATCTTCTTTCTTGTAGGAGTGTACTATGGAAGCATTTTAATTTTTTCTATGGCACCATTAAGAAAAGATGCTCAAATGGGAAGCCCACTCCCATGGGCATATCTAGGTTTATTGATTAATTTGTTTGTTAGTCATCATGACTGTCATTGTCATTACCTTCATTATAACATAGTCCCGTCGATGGGAGATATGGGTAAGATAAGCTTTGGTGACACATGAGACATATTAAGTTGAGTTATAGCCCCGCCCTTTTTCCTCCTCATTTAAATATTTGTACCAGGACCCTGTAACTGAACATTTCAGTTTTAGAAGCCCTTGCCTCTTGCACTATTGGGAGAAGTTCTCCTGGTTATCTTCCCTTCTTTGTAAGCTGATTCATTTTCCACTGCCTTATATGTCCCACTAGTATTCACCAGTTTTGATATATAGTATATTGCTGATGCATTAGGTATCTGCTGTAATCTATATTCCTTTTTTGGCTTTCTTTAATTTAAGCCCTGGCCCTGATCAGATCATACTCTTTTAATTGTTTGGACAATGCTTGTCCCTGGTAGGGCACCTCTGTGTCTCATTCTTACCCATCCTCAATAAATGAGGAAACAAAAAACTCAAAGGTTGGAATAACAACTTGGAAGACAGTGGCCTTTCTCCCTTGTCCCCTGCCATTCTTATGTTTTCCATATCAGCCCTATTTGTTTGTGTTCTCCGACAGCTCGTTTTCCAGAAACGAAAGTGGAAGACACGGGGAACCAGTATGTGACCATTTGAAAACAATAGAAATAGAATAAATTTACATGTGAATAGGGTAGGGTTCTCACAAAAAAATTAACTTTCTTTGAACCCTTCTAGAGCTTATCATAAATACATTTGGTTATGAACAGGGCGCCTGGGTGGCTCAGTTTGTTAAGCGACTGCCTTCAGCTCAGGTCATGATCCCGGAGTCCTGGGATCGAGTCCCACATCGGGCTCCTGGCTCAGCGGGGAGCCTGCTTCTCCCTCTGACCCTATCCCCTCTCATGCTGTTTCTCTCTCTCTCTCAAATAAATAAATAAATAAAATCTTTTAAAAAAAATAAATACATTTGGTTATGAACAATACAAGTCTTTATTTAGGAAAAACACTTGCTTCAACAACAAAAACTGTAACATAAAGCTATGTGAAGTAGAAATTATAATCTTCAGTGTTTTGATTGCTTCATTTATTTTATTAGCCTGAAAAACCATATATATATAAATATGTAACCGAAAAACTCTCTTTATCTACCTATCATCTATCTATCTACTTATCTATCTATCTATCATCTATCATCTATCTAGCTATCATCTATCCATCACATTCTATACACATGACTGGTAAAATCCTGAGGTCCAAAATAAAGAAGTTAGGAGAATTTCATATATTGTGAAAGGCTTCATTCATCAATTTATAAAGTCCTGGACTGAGGACTTTTTAAATAAAAGAGCACCATTAAAGCATTTAAAATATTTAATATACTTTACATAACCATTTTACACATATAGGGTCTTAGTTTAGTAGGAAACATCAAGATTATTTCAACCTTAATAGATGTATGAGTACTCACCACAACATTTGTAATAAGAGGTCACTTCATTTCCTCTATATTTCTAATGATGGGAAATGTACCATCTCCTTTGAAAGCCAGACATATTTTCAGACAAAATCTTCCTTTCTGTAATTTTCACCTGCTTGGTTTTTGTTCTGCTTTCCAATGGTCTTCATGAATTCATCTAACCTCTGTCCCACCTGACAATGCTTCAGATATTTAGAAATGATTATTATATTTCCACTCTTTTTCCATCTCCTATTAAATATCCTTAAAATGTTTAACTGTTACTCAGAATTGTGTTGGTCAAAGATCTATTGAATTCAGGCACCCAGACCTGAACACAATGCCTCCGAGGTAGTCAGAACAGGACAGTGGAGAGTCAAAAGTCACCTTCTTTGCTCTTGAAATAACAACAAGAAAGAAAGAAAGAAAGAAAGAAAGAAAGAAAGAAAGAAAGAAAG
>NC_058410.1:127889342-127890888 GCF_002201575.2 Neomonachus schauinslandi
AAGAAAGAAAGAAAGAAAGAAAGAAAGAAAGAAAGAAAGAAAGAAAGAAAGAAAAAGAAAGCAAGCAAAAGAAAGAAAGAAAGAAGGAAGGAAAGGGAGGGAGGTAGGAAGACAAAAAAAGTTTTTTTCATCTTTTCTGAGTAATTTGCAAAAGAAAATATCTATTGGATTAACAACCATCCTTATACCTGTGGTTTTCTGGTTTCCCATTCTATTTTTGACTAAGATTTGCATCAAAAAAGATAAATATGATAAAAAAACACAAAGAAAAAAGGAATCAGAGAGAACATTGGGGTTTCTTCTTGAACATAAATACATAATGTTACTCAGATTAAAGAGCTTCTTGTAGGAGGTTTGCTCTTTAGGTTATTAAATGGAAAATAGAAACATGTAAAATGTAGCTAATGACATAAGAATTTCGTAAATGAGGGTGACTGGCTTAGTGATGTGATTCTTATCTCGGGGTCATGAGTTGGAGCCCTGTGTTGGGGGGTAGAGTTTAATATTTCTATAAAAATTAAAATAAAAAAATTTCATAATTGTTTTTACCTACAATTTTGTTATTTTATCTCTAAATACTTTTTATTACTATTTAAATTTAATTTATAGAAAGTCAGCATTTAAAATTTTTTCCTTTTTTCCCCCACCAAGCACAGCTGAATTCATTTCTAGAGTTAAGATATATATTTTTAAAACTCTGAGTTGTAGTATTTTTTTTTCTTGTTTTTTTTTTAATATTTCATTTGGGATGCCTAGGTGGTTCAGTCGGTTCAGCATCTGCCTTCCTCTCAGATCATGATCCCAGGGTCCTGGGATCCAGTCAGGGAGCCTGCTTCTCCCTCTGCCTGCCGCTCTCCCTGATTGTGCTCTGTCTCTCTCACTCTCTGGTAAATAAAAATAAATAAATAAATAAATAAAATCTTTAAAAAATATATTTTAAAATAAAAAAATAAAAACCATTTCATTTATTTTAGTGGGGGAGGGAGAGAAAGAATGCCAAAGAGACTCCTCGCTGAGTGCAGAGCCCAATGCAGGGCTCAATCTCACAACCTGGAGATCATGACCTGAGCAGGAACCAAGAATCTGATGCTTAACCTACTGAGCCACCCAGGTGTCCCTCCATTGTAGTATTTCTAAGCCAGGGAACTTGATTTACTAACTTGATGCAGTGATAAATCTCCTTGCTGTTCTGGAACTCACACTTGAATATTTTTTTTCTTCAATTGTCTTTTCCATTTCTTTCTCCATTCTCTTTCTGGGCATTCTTTCACTTTCAGGATTTATCAACATCTTGCCTAATTGTTTTAAATTACGTTCTAGTAGATATAACATAGATCCAATTTTCTCTGACTATTGAGAATGTAATGCCTTGCTCTCCTGGTTTATACCTATCTTCCATGTGGGAGAAGGAAAAAAAGAGGTATTAAATGAGGGAGGAAATCTATAGTAGGGAGACCACTGAATAGTAGAAAAATAAATGTGCAAATAATGTTTACATTCATTGGATAAATTGGTAAGAAAATTGGTTTATTAATTTGGACAGTCT
>NC_058410.1:127890898-127917834 GCF_002201575.2 Neomonachus schauinslandi
CATTGGATAAATTGGTAAGAAAATTGGTTTATTAATTTGGACAGTCTTACATATTTTAGGAGCTTTGTATGTACAGTATAGAAAAATAAAAATAACTATGCACAGATTTGTATTAATTAAAGATAAATAGAAAATAACCTAAACATTATTATTTTTTTATTTTTATTTTTTTTTAGAGAGAGAGAGTGAGCACATGAGTGCAATGGGGAGGGGCTGACGGAGAGAGAGAATCTAAAGCAGGCTCCAGGCCCAGGGCAGAGCCTGACATAGAGCTTGATCTCATGACCTTGTGATTGTGACCTGAGCCAAAATCAAGAGTCGGATGCTTAACTAAGACACCCAGATGCACCCCCCACATTATCTTTTAAATGGAAAATCATTAAGAGAGTATCCTTTCACAAATATACCTAACTGACATTTCTATTTTGCCATTCGTTTTGTATTTCCAAGAAGTTTTTGGTAGACTATGCATTTAGCCACAAATATAATTGTTTCCCATACAAAGAAATTTCATATTAGTTTTGTGAGTATAAAAGCATCTTTCCATCTCTTTTAAATTCCTGATCCTTCTTTTCCATGTTTAAACATCCTTCTAAGAGAAGGAATAACGAGTTTATCTATTCTTTGTGCTTACTCAGATTTAGGAGCAGTATAATTTCATATTTTTTATTGTTTAATCAAAAAATTAATAATAAAATGTATTTACATCTAAGCTTCAGAATCTATTGGAAGAGTATAAAAGTTATCTATATGTCAAAACATCAAAAACACGGATTACACATCAACATCATGTACCTCTAATATGATATGCTAAGGACACATCAATTGCATGGCATTCTTGCCAAAAATGTATAATCTTAATGTGGTGATAAGAAAACATCAAATAAACCCAAACTCAGGGATGCGAGACTAGGATTCATTCTGCAAAATACACTATCAGTACTCTTCAAAAAACTATGTTAAGGTTATAGAACACAGAAAAAGATTGAGAGACTTGGACACTGGAAGAGACTAAGGAGACATAACCACATCTCATTGGATCCTGAGACAGAAAAAGGACAACAGTGGAAAGAGTGGTAAAATCTGAATAAAAGCTATAGTTCAGTGAATAGTATTGTACCCATATTAATTTCTTAGTTTTGATTGCAGTATGTTAACATCAGGAAAAGCTAGATGAAGACTATATGAGGATTCTCCATGCTACTTTTGCAATTTTTCTATCACTCTGAATTTATTTTAAAATAAAACTTTAAAAAATCTTACTAGTTTCCTGAGTGTTCTATAGAGGCATGCTTATACATATTTATTTTTCTCCTTATTTGAGGACTAGGTTTATTTTGTATTATAGATGGTGGCATAAAATCCTAACTAATTTAGACCTGAATGGGGACTGATGATCATGCAATTCGATCTCCTTATTTTTATAGACAAAGAAGACAGAGAGCCAGGGAAATGTGACTGAGCTGAGACCAGCATTCAGGAACCTTGACTTTTGGTGTAGGGTGTAAGTGTGTGTGTGTGTGTGTGTGTGTGTGTGTGTGTGTTTCCACATCATTCTAACTCCAGACTGAAGAGGGCTATTAGCAGAATTTATGATTTAATTACTTTAGACATTTTTTAATTACAAAGAAAAACTTAAGTAATTTAAGACCTGTTTTGTACCTATAATCTACTCAGAGCTTGGTTTTTGTTTTTGTTTTTATCCATAAAAATGCTAACTGGATTTGTGTTACTAAATGGAATTTAGAACTAGTGATATACAAACATATTTATCAAAGGCAAATATTATTTTATTTATTAGTGCTCTCTAATGGCATATAATTCAAGTACAATCAGTTGAATAAAATAGATTTCTTATTTTCTATTGATTGTTTCTTTGAATTTTCTGAAGATAATTTATTAACAAAAGTCTATCTCCACTATTACTTCCAACACATCTATTTATAGACATATTTTTCTTTTCTTAGTAAGTGAAAATGGAACAATTGAAGTTTTTTGAAGTTTTCCATAATTTTTACTTCAGCCATACTAAAGCAAGCCTCTGGATTGTTTGGGGTTTTTTTGTTTTGTTTTGTTTTTTTCTTTGCATATGTGAATGTGCATGTATGTGTTTTTCTTTTTCTTTTTTTAAAATTTTATTTTATTTTATTATGTTTTGTTAGTCACCATACAGTACATCATTAGTTTTCGATGTAGTGATCCACGATTCACTGTTTTTGTATAACACCCAGTGCTCCATGCAGGTATAAAGCCTTCGGCTCTTTTATAAAAATGAAAGCAAAAATTTAAAAATCCTAGGTGTGTCTAATCTAGTAGAAGTTATTAGGCTTCTAAATAGCAAGAGTATTTGGTTCATAGCAGTTTCATATTATATTCAAATAGTTATCCATGATCTTTAAAATGCAGTGTCCTGTTAATGTTAATAGTCATGCATCTAGGGTCTTTAACTGAAATGTGGAAGAGGTAGTGGTTATTTACTAGTCATAGCCATTAACATAATACTGTGGCATAGTTCCTCTTCTTTACCTTACTTATTATTTTTACTGAAATATCATCAAATATGAGATAATATATTTGTGAATGTTTGACAGGTTTTTCCTGTAGAAGGAGGCTTTCACATGCAATGCTAACTGCAATTCAATGGTGTCATTTTGTGGAGGCTGCCTGACATCTGATGACCAGACGTACTGTTTTGTAGAAACTGAGATGGAGGGCGTCTTTCCCAATAATATAGTCAAGCAGAAGGTTTTGCTTAAAAAACTGCCCAGAAGAGGATCAATAAAATTGATAAGCCTCTAGCCAAGCCAAGAAAGAGAGATGACACAAATTATTAATATCAGAAATCTAAGAAGGGACATCACTATAGATCCCATGGACAATAAAAGGGTAATAAAAGAATACAGTGAACAACTCTATGCCCATAAATTTGAAAACATAGATGAAATGGACCAATTTCTTAAAAGACACAATCCACCAAAATTTGAACAAGAAGAAATAGACAATATAAATAGGCCTATGTCTTTAAGAAACTTAAATCAATAACTAATAGCTTTCCAAAAAGAAAGCATGAGGCACAGATGAGTGTGCTGGTAAATTCTACCAAACATTTAAGGAAGAAATTATACCAATTCCCTACAATCTCTTTAAAAAGATAGAAGCAAGAAAGGATGCTCTCTAACTCATTTTATGAGGTCAGTATAACCCTAATATCAAGAAAGAGAAAAACATAGTACAAGAAAAAAAATTACAGATCAATGTCTCTCATGAAGTTAGAAGCAAAAATCCTCAGCAAAATACTAGCAAATTGCCCATAAAAATGTATAAAAATTATATACCATGATCAAGTGGGATTTAGCTCAGATATGAGAGGTTGATTCAACAATTGAAAATCAATTAATGTAAGTCCATCATAGGCTAAAGAAGAAAAATCACATTATTATATCAATAGCTGCAGAAAAAGCAATTGACAAAATCCTATACCCATTCATGACAAAAAACTCAGCAAACCTGGAAAAGAGGGGATCTTCCTCAACTTGATAAAGAACATCTACAAAAAATTTACCATTAACATCTTAATGGTTAGAAACTTAATGGTGAGAAACTAGAAGTTTTCCAACTAAGATCAGAAACAAGGCATGTATATATCCTCTCACCACTCCTTTTCAACATAGTACTAGAAGTCCTAGCTAATGTAATAAGATAAGAAAAAGAAATAAGAAGTATACACATTGATAAGGAAGAAATAAAGTTGTCTTCATTTGCAAATGACAAAATTGCCTATGTAGAAAATCCAAAAGAATCAACAACAACAAAAAACCTCCTGGAACTAATAAGTGATTATAACAATGTCACAGGAAACAAGATTAATATACAAAAGTCAATCATTTTCCTTTATGCCAGCAATGAATAGGTAAGAATGTAAATTTAAAAACACGATACCATTTACATTAGCACCCTTAAAAATCAAATACTTATAATAAATTTAGCAAAATATATACAATATTTGTATGAGTAAGCCTACAACACTCTGATAAAATAAATTAAAAAAAAACCTGAATAAATGAAGAGACATCCATGTTCATGGATTGGAAGACTAAATATTGTCAAGATGTCAGTTCTTTCCAACTTGTTCTGTAGGTTTAACACAGTCCCAATTAAAGTCCCATCAAGTTATCTTGTGAATGAATTTCAACAAACTGATTCTAAAGTTTGTATGGAAAGGCAAGTCAGCATAATATTAAATAAGACAAAGTTGGAGGACTGATACTACCCAACTTCAATACTGACCATAAAGCTATAGCAATTAAGACAATGGGATATTGGTGAAAGAATAGACAAATAGATCAATGGAATGGAATAGAGAGCCTAGGAATAAACTCAGATAAATATGATGAACTGATCTTTGACAAAAGAGCAAAGGCAATACAATAAAGAAAAGACGGTCTTTTTAACAAATGGTGCAGGAACAACTGTACCTTCATGTGCAAAAAAATTAATTTAGATACAGACCTGATATATTTGTCAAAACCTATTGAATGTACTACGCCAAGAGTATGACTCCTGTAAAGTATGGACTTTGGGTGATAGTAATGTTAATGTAGGTTTATTGATTGTAACAAATGTGCCACTCTGGTGTGGGATATTGATAGTGGGGCAAATTTTGCATATGTGGGGGCATGGGATATATAGGAACTCTATACTTTCTGCTCAGTTTTGCTGGGAACCTGAAATTTCTGTAAAAAACAACTTCTATTTATAAAGAAAACAGAAAAAGAATGCACTATTGATAACTAACAAACTGGGTGGATCTCAAGGATGTTATGTTGAGTGGAAAAGGCAAATTTAGAAAGTCATATAAATTGATATACACATAGGATTCCATTATAACATTGTGGAAATGACAAAATTATAGAGATAGAGATAGAGATTAGTGATTGTCCAAGCTTAGAGATATTGGGTGGTAGGGGTTGGTTGTGGCTATAAAGCTATGGCAAGAGAGACATCGTTGTGGTAATGGGACAATTCTGTGTCTTGATTGCATGGTGGTTTTAGGAATGTACACATATGATAGAATGGAATAGAACACATGCACATACATTGTACCAATGGCAATTTCCTCGTTTTAATATGGTACTGTAATTATGTAAGGTGTGTTACTATTGACAAAAACTGGGTAAGAGTGTACATGGAACCTCTCTGTATTATTTTGCAACTTTGTTGAATCCGTAGTCCATTCAAAGTAAAAAATTTAAAAACAAAACAAAATAAACAAAAAGGTGCTCTAGGTCTTGACTGGAAGTGACTTGGAGAGGTTTGAGGAGCCCTGTGGGGCATTCAAGAGGGATATTCATAGGATATCAACCTGTTGTCCTATAATATTCTATTAATTTAAAGGGCTTCTATGTTTGTGTTCATTCTTTCTTCCTCATGAAGAGGCTAAGTTTTTCTCTTATTTTCAGAGATAGTCAACTTAGAAGATTCATCTTATTGAACAGTATGATTAAACTTCAGAAGGTAAATTGTATTCTGGTCAGAATTCCCAGAATGGCACAAATCCAACTTTATATTAAACATTTGGAGAAGAAAAAAACATTAAATCCCAGCACCCATTACTCAGAAAGTGAAGCAAAGTGAAGGTGTCTTAAAAACATAATTACTAACTAAACAAAGAAAGGCTGGAGCAATGCTCAAAGAATTCATGTTTGAAGTAGTGGATAATCCTGTAATTGCCACTTCTCAGAAAAGTTCTGTGTAAATGTGGAAGAAAGCTGTTATTTAAATCATGGAACATTACACATCAAAGCTGTTTCTGTCAAGGATGTTTAGCTGCTTTAAACATTAAAAAAAGAAAGAAAGAAAAAAGAAAAAGGAAAAAGACAAGAACTTAGGTCCAAGATTTCAGTTGAAGCTGAAGGAAGGAAAGGAAAAGAAACTTGCTTTGTATTTCCAAGCACATTCTTTTCTAGCGCATGCGCGCGCGTGCACACACACACACACACACACACACACACAAATGTAGTTCTTTGTGATGAGTTAAGATGTAAAAGCAACATTTCCTAGTGAGAGCTAACTGTTTTGCATCTGTCTTTTCCTCATTTTTATGTTCCCAATATGGTCTCTTTCACGTGGATCTCACACACAGGGACAGGAAAGTAAAGTGTAAGTTTGATTATGCCATTTGCCTCCTTAAAATCTCACAAATGACACCACATTATAGATTTTTAACTTTTCAAGGCTTTAATGTGAAATAGAATCCCCTGTCAAAATATCTCCTCCCATTTCCCACCTCTACCTCTTTCAAACCTGGTTCTCTAGTAATTGCAAATTCAGTTGTTTGCTCTTTAGGACAGCGTGTTGTTTCACACTGTAAGGTATTGGACTTACTTTTCCTTCTTTCTCCATGCTCGTTCCTTCCCCAATACACACAGGCACTCCTCATTCCCTTGTCCTAGTCTGTTCGGGCTTCTCTAACAGAATACCATAGGCTGGGTGGCTTATAAACAAACAACAGAAATTTATTTCTCACAGTTCAGAAGGCTGAGAAGTCTAAGATCACGGTACCAGCACATTCAGTGTCTGGTGAAAGCTTGCTTCCTGGTTCATAGATGGCCACCTTCTCTGTGTCCTCATATGTCAGTGGGGCAAGGGAGCTCTCTGGGGGCTCTTTTATAAGAGCACCAATCCTATTTGTGAGGGCTCCACCCTCATGATGTAATCACCTTCCAAAGCTCCCATCTCCTAATACCATTACAATGGCCTTGAATTTAACATGTGAATTTGGGGGGAATACAAATATTCAGTCTATGGCACTAAGGTAACTTTTACTAGTACTCATACCTGAGTGAGCCGCCCCTGAGCTCTCCTGGGTGTGTTGGTGTTCTCAGCACCTCTCTATCAAAGCCCTTACAAGGAAGAAAAATTACCTAATGACTCATCAATCACCCCTTTAGACTGAGACTCCCTAAGAGAAAAGGCCACATTATCCACATTTCTCAACAACTCAGCACACAGTATACACTTAGTGAATAAAATGAAATTAACCTTTCTGGTGATAATACCTCCTTTCTTATGCTTTATTGACTCAAGAAGCAGTCTGTTGGACCCCAGGAAATTTTGGGAGCTAATTATTTTGTAATATATTTATATTTTAGTGTTCCCCAGGAAACTCTTTGATGTTACTTGTATGATCTCTGTGATGCTCCTTTAGCAGTAATTGGACTTCACTACGAATTTCTATGAGGTCTCTGGTCATAGCAGACTTTCTGTAGAGAGAATAGATTTTTGGCCATCAAGGCATCTCTGGTGTTTGTAAATATCCAAAAGTTGTCCACAGGATTTTGGGCTATGTGCATTTTGGTGGGAGAGAATCTATACTTTTCTTGAGAAATTCCAAGTAGTTTGGAAAGAAGGAAAGAAAAAAAAAAGGAAGAAGCTAAAGAAGTTACCAAATGGGAGTGAAGGGTAGATGTCTAGGGAATGTAGGAAGAAAGAAGGACAGAAGCTCAAAAAGTGTAGAATGATACATAAAAAGAAAGTGAATAGGGCCAGGGAGAAATCTCACTGAATCAAAACTTGTCCAAACTTAGATGTAGCATGATACTCAGCCCCTCTTTTGGGGAATATTTAAGTGTGAGCGTAAATATATTCTTTTCCCAACCAGAGTGAGAAAAACCAACAGAAGGTTTAAATGAAGATAACACTCAAGAGCTCAGTGTCTGGCTAAATACTTATCTTTCTAAGTCATAGTATCCAATGGCTATCACTAAAGTATTTGTGACATACTTGTTTTTGATCAAATGTATATACAATGTTTAGTACCTGAGCACAGTTATCTCCAGAAAAGATATTTTGTGATCAAGAAACTGAGGTTAAAATATCGAAAGCTTAATTTCCTTTTGAAATGCCCATGACCAAGATGAGGACAAAATTCTGTTTCATCCCAGTGACTGGAACATGAGACTCCATGAGCATGCCCGTGTGTGACCTGTGCAGACATTTATTTTATTCTAGGAGATGTCCTCAGATATGACAGTTTCTGTAGCTCAGAGGAATGGCCATCAAACCTGAGCCAATGGATACTTAAGGGATTTCAAGTTCCAGAGGAAAGGGGAGAAGTGAGAAAAAGAGTATCTCAGAGGTCTACATTAACTAAGCTCAATTAATTACAAAACAAACTAAAACTTAAATGAACTGGCAGTTTTAACTCACTATTGGGAAAAAAAATCAAATCAACAGATTTCCAAAATTCTAACTTAAAGAAGGAAAAGTACAACATTTATAAATAAAAGCCAAGACATTTATTCAACCCCAAAACTGCATTGCCAAGCAGCTTTGAGGATGTTCACCAGGCCACTGTTTGGTTGAATGCAGGTTGAAGACTTTTGACTACAGATTTAATTTGCTAGATTCACAAATGTGTCAATCGCTCAAGTAAGGAGGCCATGTAGAAGTATTTTTAGCAAACATTCTTAGAGTGAGCACCTTAATTTGTTGTCTTATAAAAGATCAAGGACAGCAGGGCATGCTTGCAAACATTCTAATTTTACACACATTTTTAATACAACGTGTTTCATAAAAACCTTACAGAATAGTTACATTTTGTTAGTAATGGTCCTTCATCTCAAATCCCTGAAGGGTTCTTTATTCTGGGAAAAGAGTATCTAGGCACCCCCCGGTACTATTCAGGAGGAATGACTGTGTGATCATCTACTCCTGTGTCAGTTCAAGTTAAAATATTTTATGGCACTGTCAAAATTTGGTCAATAGCAAATAACTTATTGTCATAGTCTATTGCAATAACAAGTAAGTATTTGTCAATAGCAATGCAAAGAATAGCTTATCCATTCTGAGTCTCTGTGTGGGTGATGCTAAATCAAATGTCTACAAAGAGATGAAGAGAGGAAGATATTCTAAGATTAAATCTGGTTATGGAAGGCATTTGATATCTCCGTCAATGGGAAGATTCATGCTCTTAAATAACAGAAAGAGAGCTTTGAGGAAGGAAGAAAAATAAGTATTGGAGTGAAGATTTTCTCAGATAGAACAAAGGAGATTTTTTAAGAGTCCTCAAGTTGGAAGTGTATTTGAAATAGTTTATGGAATGATTTCATAATTTATTCTACATATAGACTCTTAGAGTGAGGTTATATTTGTGATGTAAATTTTAATGAAAATGATGATGTTTTTGAGGTCACAATTGCCTGGCATAGAGGGACATTTTACAGAATCAATCAGAAGCTCTTATTTTGATTTCCATGCATGTTGGTGTCACCTTGCCCCCTTCACCTTGTGATGGTCCAGGAAGAAAATGTCTATACCCAAGCCATTGCTGGGGACTCTAAGAAATGGAGAAGATATTTGCATGCTCTTTGCCCCTAGATGTCAAATTCATTTTACAGGACTCTCTGCTGAGACTTGGCAAAGTGCTCTCAGGCACTGATTCCCTGAAGCATGGTCAGATCATAAAGTTTGAGCATTGGAATAGAATTTGGGATTATCTAATCTCACATCTCTCTTTAAAATAATACTCTGGACTTCAGCCTGTGTGCTGGCACAGCAAGCATTCTCTAAGAACAGGACTCTATCTTCTTTCTGGGGCAGAATTTTCATTGATGTTAAGGCTCTAAGTGTCGGAAAGATGTTTTTCTTTCTATTGGTATTGCTTCCGACCATAATTACATCTATCTACTTTTCTCCATCACAGCCCTTTAAGATAGCTATAAACTCCCATCCAAGTTTCTCCTATTTCTCTTTATAATGTCTCCATAGATAGTGTGATTTCCAGGCCTTTTCTCATGTTAGTGACCCTCTCCTGAACATAATTCAGTTTTTCATGGTAGCTCTTTGTAGCTAGAGACTTATCTTCCACATGTATTTTGACCATCAGTAGCCAAGGATCCTCACCTTTATTTATCCAAGCACTATAAGGGCAACATGGGTTTGTCTCTCTCTCTTTTTAAAGATTTTTATTTATTTATTTGAGAGAGCGAGAGCACGAGAGGGGGAGGGTCAGAGGGAGAAGCAGACTCCCCGCTGAGCAGGGAGCCTGATGCAAGACTCGAACCTGGGACTCCAGGATCATAACCTGAGCCAAAGGCAGTCACTTAACAAACTGAGCCACCCAGGCGCCCAAGGGTTTGTCTCTGTTATAATCAGTTACATATGACAAAGATTTATAGGGGCACAAATGACATGACCTCTAGAAAGAGTGAGCCAGGCCTCTCTTTTTTTAAAACAAAAACTGGGACAGTGGGGACATTATCATTACAGAAATTGTAGAGCGTAGACACAGGCATGAGCCCCCTTAGGAGAAGCAGAGCACATGGGGTAAACTTGAAACAAAGGATGTTGCATAGTCGTTGTAGAAGAAATGAAACACTATCTCAGAGGCTGGCTAGAAGAAAACTTTATTGAGTAAAAATATAATTTGTTAAAAGATTTTATTTATTTGTTTATTTATTTATTTATTTGAATGAGAGAGAGTGGGGAGGAGAGGTGGAGAGAAAGGGAGAATCTCAAGCAGACTCCCCACTGAGTGGAGAGACTGACATGGGGCTTGATCCCAGGACCCTGAGGTCATGACCTGAACCAAAATCAAGAACTGGCTGCTTAACCGAATGAGCCACCCAGGTGCCCCTGAATGAAAATATAATTTTATTCCTAACAACAACCAACTGCTATTTTTAAATGTTTCACTTACTTGTTTTTAAATCCTTATCACAGTCCTGAGAGGAAGTTATCCTTATCCTTATTTGACAAATAAGGAATCTGGAGCCCAGAGTAGTTATGTCCATGGCCAAGGTTACACAGTGAGATAGTGGTGAAGCTGGACTCCAGGCAAGTCAACTTGATTCTGGAGAATGTGATTATAATCCAAGTGCACCAAGCCTCTTAGATATGGCTTCCTCATCTTGGGATTAATCCAGGGGTCTGGGGGCTGCCCTGAGTGTGAAGACCAAGTTTAGTGACCCAGAGCTGATTACAAGGATGGACTATAAGGGTCTGGGAGTGGTGGAGCCTGAAGTTTACTATTGACCTGCAAGGGAATTTACTATCATGCTAGTCAAGTGACATTACTGGATTCAGAGAATAACATGAGGTGCCTTGTATCAGACAAACCACGCATCACCCTTTGCTTCCTATCTCTTAAAGGTTAGCATTAATCGTGGATTGAAAAATAAAATTGTACCAAAGGAAAAATCTCTCCTCTATCCATGCAAAAGGAAGGATCAAATCTTTGTAATTAGAAATACAAAGATTTTAAAATAGGCTGCCCAAAACTGACAACTCAGCCTGCTTTAGGAATCACAATTAGAATTATTATTCAAGGGCGCCTGGGTGGCTCAGATGGTTAAGCGTCTGCCTTCAGCTCAGGTCATGATCCCAGGGTCCTGGGATCGAGTCCCGCATCGGGCTCTCTGCTCCTTGGGAGCCTGCTTCTCCCTCTGCCTCTCTCTCTCTCTGTCTCTCATGAATAAATAAATAAAATCTTTAAAAAAAAAAAAAAAAAAGAATTATTATTCAAGTTGCAGTTATTATGTGCCTGCTACTGTTTTAAGGTCTTTTCATGAATTAATTTATTTAATGATCATAATAACCCCATGAACTGAATACTAATTTTTCTCCTCATTTAAAGTATGGGTAAACTGAGGCACAGATAGGCTTTTTTTTTTTTTTAAGCAGCTTGTCCAAGTCACGTAGTAAGTCACAGAGCTTACCCTTGGACTCAGGTGTCTCTCAAGCTCCCATTCTCTTTGTCCCTACACTATAGACTCCTTCTATTTGGCATGGTAATATTTTTCAATCTCTTGCTAGATATTTCCTTGGGAAAATGCCCCTGTGAGACATCAGGATAAGCCCCCACTGAACTTTAGAGTTGAACCCTATCCTGTGTGACCAGGGAACACTCTGGTTCCGTGCTGGGAGTTTTAAACCTTGAGTGTTACTAAGTAATTCCCTTCCTATTTTTTGTGTTGCTTTTTTCTTACAGAGTTTCTTTTTGAAGAGGTAACTGACGCCCAAATGATTTTGCGTATTTCCCTAAGAACTCCGCTCTACAGTAGCCATCCATATTACGGCTATTGTAGGAATTTTTTTCTAGAACTTATTTAATTTTCTTAATTTCACCTTTTCTTAATTGCCATCTTTTAAAAATTTCACTGACCTCAATTTCCATTAAAAAAAAAATCTTCCCCTGAAAAATTATTCCTCTACGTATTTAGAGGTTTCATTATTTGAGGAATACTTAAAGGGATTATCTTAATGATCATAATAATCATAAAAAACAACAACAAGTTTCAGAAGAAATGAGTAGAGAAGTAGTTTTCACTTTGGTCTATTTGCTTTTTTTCTTTCTTCCTCCTTTGCCTGGCCTATGTTTATTGAACTCTGTAGAATGCCAAGACAGCATTTGTAAAGGGGGATTTATTTAACTGTGGGTGTGTTGTACAAATGCAATAATGTGGCCCAACTCTTGTTTAATTTTGAAGGCTTTCTCCTAGACAACATTGCTCATAATGGACGGTTCAAGCCAAATTATCCATTATTGTTCCCAAAGTTTACAATTAAACTATCGATCAAAACTGGCAGTGATTTCTCCAGCAGCCTGAGCATAGAAGCTGCTGAATCGCATCAGGGACCCGAGTGTGTGGAGGCTGAAGAAGGGAATGCAGACACACAGACAGGAGACTGACAGACAGACATGCCCTCCACCAATCACCCTGGGATCCAGCCCTTGGTAATTTTCCTTGAGCCAAGAAACAGGCTGCAACCATGGGTACGTAGTGTGCGTGTATGGTTTTAATAGCCAGAGGTCCCCGCAATTTGTGACCCCTATCCTTGGCTGTAAAAATTGGAGTTTAACAGGTTCGGCTCCATAGGGAACCAACCTCAGCTTTTAGGCTCCTTCAGACACTGCAGAATGCATCTTTTCTGGGGAATTCCACAATAAAATGACTGTTATTTATCATTACAAACCTCTTTATCATTTAGTCAATAAAAGGCCTCTCTTTCTCTCACTTTTTTTCTTGTGGCGTGCTCAGAGTCAGAAATCGGTATTAGTCTCCCCTGGCCTGAAGGCAGGAGATGTCAAAAGCTAAATCATGATCTACCCTGGCTTCCTGGCTAAATTGTGTATGAAGGCCTGAGGCAAAAAGGTGCACATGCTCATTATTTGAAACAGAGATTTTCCCCCCCTTTCTTTTAGTTTTTCTTTCTTTTCCTCTTTCTTCTTTTTACATATTGAGACATATAATAAATACATGTATGACTCAGAAGACATCGGACATGAAACAAAGCAACAAGAACTTAACGTGTCACCTTCATATATTTTCTGATCAGGAAATAAAAATGTGGATTGTCATTTAAACAAAAAAAGAGCAGTGGATCTCACCTCTTGAACTTTTTGATCATAGTGGGGGGGGAAGGGTGTTGTTTATGATTGAGTATCGGTACTAGGTGGTTTCAAAATGGAGAGCAGAACTCAAGAAAGGCAGATTTTTAGTTAAGCATTATTGGTGTTATTTTTATTTGCACAGAGAAGCAAAGGCAGAGTTCCTAGTGTGGACAGGTAAGAAGGATCCTTTGATTTGCATCTGCAAACAAGTTTTGCCTCTAGGATTCCCTCACTTCCTATAGCTCCTTCTGTGGCAGCCATGTGGTGTGAGGTACCAGCATCTCAAAAGGTCAACAGCAATGTCGAGGTAAAAGTGTCTCTGGACAGAATGCATCCGGGGTACTTCCTGCAAAGCCAAATATCCCGAGTAAGGTCAGAAGCATCACACTGAACATAAAGTACAATTTGGTGGACTTAGACCTCCTTTTCATTGAATTGCTGTGGGGATGTGCTCTCTCCTGATTTTTGCATGTGCCAAATAAAGACAGCACTCCACAGGGGTATGAGTATGTTTGTTTCTTCATTGTCTTATTTATTCAGTGCATAATCTGAGCTCATCCTAGGTGGTGGGTACTATGCCCGTGGTGGGAATACGGCTGTGAACAAATAAGGGGATATCCAGCACGATGAGATGGACCCGGGAAAATCTTTTAATGACTGCAGTTATATAGAGCCATGGCCAATTCTTTCATTTATAATAGGTCAATTCACAAATGAAGAAATAAAATTTCATGGTATCTCTGATGCTAAAACCTTGCTATTTCCCCCGTCTATATAATTCCTAGAGGAAATAACATGTAGAAGTATAGAAACCGATATTTTTAGAGCTGAAAATACTTTAGAGAGACTCTTGTTCGATAGTCCTGTTTTATAGGGGAAGAAATTAGGGCTTCAGAGATTAAACAACAAACAAAAATCGTACAAACCTTCAACTAGCAAGTGCAGTGCAGGGGTTGAATTTGGATTCCTGTCCATATGTCTTTTACAATATCTTCAGTCTTAGGCTTTTCATATAGCACTTACTGGTGATGCATTCAAAGTTTGCTTGATGATGGCAAGAAGACAGAGCAAAAATGTTGTCTTGATTGTATCAAATAGTTGGATATATTGTTATCATTTGCTCATCTGAGTTCTTAAAGATAAGCAAGAATGTTTGTAGGTATAGGGTGGCTCAGTTGAGGAATTCAGTTGAACTACAGATTATATTAATTTTGGTATATATATATATATATATATATATATATCCCAAAACTGACTTAGTCTTAAACAGGCCTCTGCTAATCTTTGAGGCTATCTCAACAAGTTTTGGGGATAAACAGATTACGTTGTAGGAGCCCAAGAATGTGTACAGCAGAACTTCCATCATGATGAAAAATGATGTGAAGTCAAATAGTTTCTCTCCCTTCTCACCAGACCATAGGACTGGCCAAAGAAAATCAACCACAGTTTAAAATCTTCCAGGTATTAATTTACTTGTATTCGAAACAATGGGGAACATTTCAAAATATAAATATTTACCAAAAAAAAAAAAAAAAGATTGCTTCTGGACTGAAACCTTATATTCTCATCTCAGGGTGATATCTTATGACAGGTTAATAACCATTTAAAAATGAGATTGTTTGTGATAAGGACACAGATGGAAGATTTAGCAGCACCTTGTTGCAGACAATACTAAACCATTTGTCTATTCTTCTGCCCTGAGTATGATATTCAAATCAAATCTTGCCTTTAAAGCATGCAGGAGTTAAAAAAAAGAAAAGAAAAAAATATATTTTTGCACCTCTCATCTTTTTTCCTTTTTTTTTTTTTTTTTGTTTTTGATGTGATTAAGAGAAAAAGACTGTAGCTTGGGCCTACCAGCTCTAACTTGCAAACTACAACAGTCTTTCTGTTCTCAGTAATTTAAAAAAATTATTCAAATTTTTTCTCAAACTTATAATTAGGCCTCTTCTATCATTTAATTCTAAATCCACATCTCTTAGCTATACCTGTTACACAGGCACAGAGCGGTGGCTCTTCCATACAGCCAATAAATAAAGAACTCTAAGAGTATCCATGAGTTGATTTCGATGTCTGTCACTTTATGTCCTAAGTGCTTATTTTTAACTCAGATTAAGCATGGGCTTCCTTGGCCACAAGTGGCATGGTGCTTAAGCATGTGTGGTTGAGCTGCCTAATGAAGTAGGCAGGTACCTACCTCAGGGTGGCAGACTGGACAGTGACATTGGAGCACCTTTCTTAAAACTGATGAATGTATTTATGGTGGGCCGTCATTAAAGTAACATGGCGGCAGGGCACCTGGGTGGCTCAGTCCGTTAGGCATCCGACACTTGGTTTTGGCTCAGGTCATGATCTCAGGGTCATGAGATTGAGCCCCACACTGGGCTCCACACTGGGCATGAAGCCTGCTCAAGATTCTCTCTCCTTCTCCCTCTCCCCTCCCCCCACCCTCCTTCTCTAAAAAAAAAAAAATAAAGTTAGCATGGTGGTTTTCTGTAGTGGGGTCGGAGGGGACTGCTTCTGCCATCATGTGTGGGTGCTGGGGTAGTCTTCACTGTGACCTGGGCCCCCAGCTCTGCTTTAGTGTGCCCTGATTCCCTTCTGAGTGTGAGGTCTTTGAGAAAAGGGTGTTTAATAAGTACTTTTCGGATTAAGTCAAGTTTGGCATCTTGATGGGCAGAGGTAGACTGTTCACACTGAAAATACACTGAATCCCAATGGAGATGCTATTTGGAATATTCTATCTTCAAACTTTTTCAAATCCCAATATGTAACTTCATAAAACTGTTGATGGACTACACTTCTGAGATGGATGAACAAGGATTGTTCATACTTAGGTTCCCAAAGATGGTAATAAATTTTAAATATTTAAAAAATACCCAGCAGGATTTTAGGTTATTCTGGCTAAATACATTTTACATTACATACACATAAAATGTTCATGTGTGTTTTATTGAAAGTTCCCTTAATAATCACTATAATTTACACAGTCTGGAAATTCCTTTAGAACAGAGTAGTTCTACTTTCTGGTAGATGCTACCATTGTACTCAATGATTATTTTCCCTTCCAGTGAAAAGATATGCACCCCCCACTGTTTACCTCCTGTAGGCTCCAGAAGTAGGGCTTAGTTATGTGACTTGCTTTGCCAATGACAAGCGAGCAAGTAGTCATATGACACTTGTGGTGGAAACTCGATGAGCCATTGTGTGTTCTTGCCAATTCTCTTGCTTTTTTTTCTCTGCCATGAGAACAGTATGTCCCAAATAAAGAGTGCTCCTTCACTCCAGAATTTTAGATTGCACGACGAAGAACCATAAAACCTTCAGCTTCCAACATTCGACACTACTGAAAAATAAAAGTTGTTAAAGGCTACTCACATTTTGAGGTATTGTTTTGTAGCAAAAAATAACTATTATCTTAATTAGTATTCATTTTAAAAAAGGATAATTCGATTTCCAAAACACAGAGATACATAAAAGAGATATAAAGGAGAAGAAAAAATAAACAAAAAGGGTCCTTATTCCAGAGCACAGATAACCTTTGTTAATGTATATTTATAGTTTAGAAAATTCAAGACGAGTATATTTTTAATATATAATTTAATTATGTTATGGTAATATGTGCCTTTTACTGTATTTCTTTAAATATATTATGTGATAGTTATATAGCATTATCAAATTTGTCCTCATTTTTTTTATGTGTAGTTTACTTGACATTACTGTGTGGTTAATATTTGAAAGAGAAAAATGATGACAAATGGATATCTTATTATTTACTTTTCAAAACTGAGTATACTACCAAAGTTTATAATGTCTATATTAAGGAAACATGTTTCTCTACAAGAAAATTGAGACTTATTATTTTGATATTGTTTTAATTTATTTCCTATAAACTAAAATAAACTTCCATTCCTTCGTAATGAGAATGACTTTGTTTGCTTTGTTTATGTTTTGTTTTGGCAAATAATCATTTGAGAATTTAAAGTTGGCCTGACACTTTATTCCAAAAGATGGGTTTCTTCAGAGAAATTTCACTACAATTCCACACCTAACTCTTACATACAAATCTTTGTGGTGGATTTGCAAAGTAATGCCAGCAGAAACTCTTTCTTTTTATTTCTCAATTTTTCACTCTTTATATCTTGCTTGTCAATAGATATTTAATTGTGAGGATCCATTGCATTTTCTGCATGCATGTTGCTGTATGCATAGAGTACTACTGTTGTAAACCTTTTGTTTTAGAATCACTGAGGGACCAGTACCTGCTGTTGATGGGCTAGGGTGATTGAGGATATTCAGAGTGTACGTTTCGGAGCTGGACCTTGTTTTCAAGCATTCTACATACAAGATATAGATGGATAGATGGATATATAGGTATAGAGATAGACATATAAAATAAATAAATAAATATATATAATAAGCCCTATGCATTTACATATATTATAAATAAATTAAGAGTGAGTTTGAAAAGTATAAGTTCCTATCACATTGTCTTGGACTGTGATCATCCCAGATCTTGTACTTATTTCAAACATCATCACAGCTGATAGAAGACTCTTCCTAGAGCAGATTATTGTACTTAACACGGTATCTAGTGCAGTTTTCACCACTGAAAATGTCCAATTTTGTATATATGTACCATCACTCCAAATTCTTTATAGTCTTTGAGGACAAGAGCTATGTCTTTTTCATCTATTTGTGTGCATCTCTTAGCACAGTTCTTGGCTTATAGTGAGGTTTAGTTAATAATACATTATAATTATGATAATGTGGTATATTATTAATACAGTGGGCCAATCAGAATTACAAAGAAATCCAGAAGCTTTCCAAGTAATTTTTCACCGGGTGTGCCCAAGCAAAGTTAAGATGTTCATTTATCGGAGATTTCAGAAAGTGGAGCCATATACTATGAGGCTGGTTAAACTAAATGACTTATACAGTTTCCTCTAACTGTTTTCTGATTCAACAGGTAATAAATTTATTGGTAGGGATGGTGTTTTATGTTTCTTGGTATCACTAGTCTCAAGTTTTTTCCTTCATGGCAACTGCTCAATAAATATTGTGGAATGTAATGATAGGAGGCCCCTCAGATAAGACAAGATCAAGAATAGCTCAAGGGCTCACTTGTGGGACTGAGAAGAGCTTAGCCTTCAGAAAGAACCGATGCAAAGTGGTGCCTTTCAAAGGGGTAGGTGATGGGAGGTGGCTGGGCTCAGAGGTGCAGATTTAGAAAGGAGATTATAAGTTTGATCTTGGACTTGTTGAAATTGCTGCTCTGGGAGAAGACAAACAGTAGGTAACTGTGTAATGGGTCTGGAGTTAGAAGGGAACTCTGGGTTGGGAATCTATAATTTGGTAGGCCTGAGGTCCAGTCTTGGCTCCAACTGACACTGACTAGTTCTGTGGCCTTAGACAAGTTATTTTACTACTGTAGGTCTCAAGTCCTTATCTATAAAGTGGAAATAAATCATTTTGCCTACGTTTCAGAGTTGTTATAGAGATATTCTTATAGTGCCTCCTGCATAGTATCATTTACTCATGGTTTCTTTACTATTGTAATTGTTTTCATGATTCGTTTTAATTCTAGTGAGAACTGTCCCAGTAAGGTGAAGGCAGAAACCATATTATGGTGGTTGAAATGACTAAGATTATTGACTAATCCTTTTAAGAAACTGAGAAATGGAAAGATAAAATAACTAGATGCAAGCAAAAGAAACCTTTTTTCTTTAAAGATAAGAGTAATGAGCATTTTTATATGTTGAGTTGAAAGGCCCAGAAGAGAGGAAAAAGTTGAAGAGAAGAAGGAGTTAAGGGAGCAGTCCACTGCAGGAAGGAATGAGTGAATGAGGGGGCAGAGTCCAAAGAAAATCTACAAGAATGGATTTGGTCTAGCAGGAAAGGTGAAACATTTTGGTGATGGAGGGTCAAGAGGTAGAGGCACAGGGAGTGGGGATGAAAGGGTTTCTTAGCTTGCACTGTGTTTAAAAATTGAAATTAATTAAATGGCCTGCCTTATTAGTATTCCAAATTTGGCTTATTTTTATTACTTTACATGGGGAATTCCTCACTCCTTTCTTTTTTAGGAGACTTGATCATACTTGATTCTCTAAATAACTTTGGAGCTAGAGGGAGGGAATTTGATATATTTGCTCTTTTATTAGTGAAGAAACCGCCCCAGAGAATGAATGTGACTTATGCCAGATGAGGAAGGTCCGTGCTAGCTCTGTAATTGGACACAAATCCCACTTGCTTCTGTACTATGCACCTGCTATTCCATCCCATCATCATTTGGCTCTGATCTCACTTTGGAACCTTACTTTTTAACTCTGACTTCTAGGTTTAGCATCTGAATTTTGTCTCCCCTCAAAGAACCTTGGTTTTCCCTCTCAGTCTTTTCCTCTCTTGCCTTCTGGATTTTACCTCTTATTTGTCTGGTCTGGTAAAGTAACTATGAATTCAACCCTCTAGTATCAAAACCCAGACCTATCACATGGCTAGATCCTTATTAGGCTGGTCTTGATCCTCTCTCTGCTTGGTGGGGTCAAGATGGTTTTAATTTGCAGCTAATTAAAGTCAGAAACTGAATTAAGAAGTAGGTCTCCTAAACAGACTGGGAGCAGGGATGTATATCACTATAATATACATTTGTAGGTACTGTATCCGCTAGGTTTAAGGGGACAGATACCAATGGAACACTGTCATTTAAAGCTTCTACAATATGAATAGGACTTGGTTGCTTCTACATAGAGAGTGATCTGAATGGTTAGCTGATCTTTCCTGAATTCATTTGTACCTACCTATTTCTGAAGATAAATATTTTTGCAATCTGCTTGGACAATGAGATTGTTTTTTTTTTTTTTTTTGATGTAGTGTTCCATGATTCATTGTTTGCGTATAACACCTAGTGCTCCATGCAATACGTGCCCTCTTTAATACCCATCACCAGTCTAACCCATCCTCCCACCCCCCCTTCCCCTCTAGTTTGTTTTTCAGAGTCCATCGTCTTTCATGGTTCGTCTCCCCCTCCGATTTCTCCCCCTTCACTCTTCCCCTCCTGCTATCTTCTTCTTCTTCTTCTTCTTTTTTTTTTTTTTTAACATATATTGTATTATTTGTTTCAGAGGTACAGATCTATGATTCAACAGTCTCGCACAATTCACAGCACTCACCATAGCACATACCCTCCCCAGTGTCTATCACCCAGCCACCCCATGCTGGAGTGGTGGGGAGTGGGAGGAATGAGATTGCTTTTATTTTGACTTCTTTTCCAACATCATTACCTCTGCTCACTGACATGCTGGTATTTATTCCAACTACACGTTGCTTTGTATAGTGTTTGAATGGCTTGGTCTAAAGTGTCTCCATCCCACACTCAGGCAACACTTCCAACCAACTCACATGCTCTGGCATCCAAAAAGCTATCATTTAAATTCTGTCTTGTATTTTCTCTGTGTGCCTGAGAACAGTATGCTAAATCAAGTAGTATTGAAATTATTAACACATTTAGATAGTATTTGTCCTTAGCAATGGTTGGTTGATTAGGCATCATGTGAAATATGCAAAGAAGAGAAGTAAAGAGACCCTCTAGTCAAATTCACAACATGAGCTATACCTAAATCTCAGGGAACGGAGCTAGCTATACCTAAATCCTAAAGGAATGGAGAGGTTAGGCCCAGAATCTATTCTAAAAACAAACTAAAATGATATGCCCTTGTGGTTAAGTAGAATTAGAGTAAGAGGACCTCAGACTTTCCAAAGTATTGTAACAAAACTAAGAAACTCTAATTTTGTAGTTACATGATATTCTGAATTTGCAAAAGTTTGGTATCTACTTTAGAATAGAAATTTTCTTATGCTTGCAGATGATGGCTAGGTGCCAGGATACCTGATTTCTATTTCAATTGTTTTCTTATATTTCAGATGTGACTTTGGTTAACCAGCTCCCAATTATACTGGTCATCTTGCATTGCAGTTACTGTAATAAAAGCTGAAAAAATCCACTAAAGCTGATTGAATGTACTTTTTTTTTTTATATTTAATCCACTGATGCTTGTTTTATACTTTATGTTTCAGATCTGAGTCTGTTCCAAATGTTCTTTTCTGTTCTACAGTTAAAGTCACTTCTTATTCCTTTCCCAGGAAAGAGGGAACAAACATGATTATATTGTTTTTTGTTTTTTGATTTTTTAAAATATTTTTTTTTAAGATTTTTTATTTATTTATTTGACAGAGAAAGAGACAGCGAGAGAGGGAACACAAGCAGGGGGAGGGGGAGAGGGAGAAACAAGCCTCCTGCTGAGCAGGGAGCCCGACGTGGGGCTCCATCCCAGGACCCTGGGATCATGACCTGAGCCGAAGGCAGACGCTTAATGGCTGAGCCACCCAGGCGCCCCTGATTATATTGTTAAGTCTATTTCTTTACTTGACCAAATTTGCAAGATAAATGTTTATAATATTTTTCTGATTAGAAAAGTGTGTTATAGAAGTTTTAAAAACGTAGAACAAATTAAAAATAACTCATAATTCCACTTTTTGGAAATAACATTTTTTATTTATACACTTGCAGATAAATGTGATGTCTTTTCTTATGGTAGAAATAAATCATTGGGTTAGTTGATTTTCATATTTTTATATATCACTTTTAATGATGATGTAGTATTTTATCACTGTATGATCTTCAATTTCTTTAACCAGTTATTAGTAACCATTTAAAATTTAATTCCTTTATAATAACTGTATAGTGGATATCCTAGTAAATAAATCTGCTTGTAGTTATCTGATTAATTTCTTAGTGCATATTCCTAATTGAATGTAAGGATTCTGTTCATAGTATAATGATTATGATTTTGGGTTTTAGAGTCATACAGACTTAGATTACATATAAGTTCCACCAAAAAAACAAACCAAATGAAAACAAAATAAAAAAAAACCCACATCAAAACATGCCATATTATGGAAAGTCTCCTTAATCTCAAACTCTCTGAGCTTTGGCTTCATCATCTATAAAATGGGCTACTTCTGGTTACCACAGAGGATTGTTGAGGATAATAAAATGCAACATACTTATGTATATAAATGCATTTCATGGTTGCTCCTTTTCAGGGACTGCTTAATTGTATTTCGTGTAAAATTTCAGTGAATGTTTACAATGAATCTATGAGGTAGGCTAGTTAAGGTTATTACATGGTCATCTTTATTTTATTATTTTTTATTTTTTTTATTATGTTATGTTACATTACTTCATTAGTTTTTGATGTAGTGTTCCATGATTCATTGTTTGTGTATAACACCCAGTGCTCCATGCAGAACACGCCCTCTTTAATACCCATCACCAGGCTAATCCATCCTCCCACCCCCCTCCCCTCTAGAACCCTCAGTTTGTTCTGGTCATCTTTATTTTAAAACAGAAAATTTAAATTTTATCATGGGTATATCATCTCAAATCTATCACCTTGTAAATCAGGAAATCCTTTTTAAATTCATCCTTTCCCTTGACATGTTACAGTATTTTCTTGTTTGACTTCTTATTTGTAACTGTATGATCATGTGGCTCTTAGGTGGAGGTGGAGTTGCCAGATTTAGCAAGTAATAATGTACAGGCTGCCCAGTAAAGTTTGAATTTCAGATACATGACAATTTTGTAAAGTATAAGTATGTCTTATATCTGTGTTCTTTTTTTTTAAATGTTTTATTTATTTATTCATGAGAGTCAGAGAGAGAGAGAGAGAGGCAGAGGCAGAGGCAGAGGAAGAAGCAGGCTCCCCGCCTAGCAGGGAGCCCGATGCGGGACTCGATCCCAGGACCCTGGGATGACCTGAGCCGAAGGCAGACGCTTAACCATCTGAGCCACCCAGGCGCCCCTATCTGTGTTCTCAGTACTCAATGCCCAGCATATTGTAGCACTGGATGCTGATTGAATTAATAATCAAAGATTATTCATGAAGAAAGACATCTGGAAGAGAAGAGAATCTGAAAAGAAAGAGGAACTAAAGAGAGATGCAGAAAGGTGATGAAGAGAATCTTGACAATTACGCCTCAAGTCAACTCTACTCTCAAGTTTTAACAAGATTTTCTTTCAACTGCCCAAATTCCTAGGATTCTGTTTCTCATATTTTTGTTTTGTGCAAATAGTTTCCACTTGGGAGAGGGAGAAAATTCACTTGAATAACAATGAAGAGACTTTAATAGAAGATAGTTTGGCTCAGGCTTTAGTCTGTAATTCATTTATGGCCCCATGGGATCATCTTTACAAATGATTCCATATCTCTCCTCTGTCCTTTTTATAAGGTAACTTTTGTCAAAAATACACAGTTTTACAAACTTCACAGATTTCCATCTCAATCAATTTATTTTTATAAAACTGTAGCTCATGCACAGATTATATCAACAGCTACAGGATGGGTATCTATCGTCAAGCACAGAGAAGAGGCCAGTCTCATAAAAATAACCTTGGATTGGGGTCACCAAACTTGGTCCTGAAGAAAGGGAATAAACACTGGTCTAAGAATAAAACAGCCCAGAATCCTTCTTGGAAAGAGAATGTACCTATTATCTCAGAAAATACCTTACTGGGCTTGATGGTTATGGCAGAAATGGACTCCCTCCTCCACAGCTCCATTTCAGGCCATTCTGGACAAGAGAAGCTAATTTGCGTTAAGTCAGAAAGTGAGAGGAGCTTTTGATAGGGGCTGGGAAATTTGAAGGAAATCACCTTCAAAGGACTAGTGAAAGACAAGAAAATGCTACTGAGACCTAAGACTTAGCATGTTCAGAGGAAACAGGGAACAGAAGTGATATGAGAACATCAAGGCTAACTGTTCACTGTTTACTATGTTCCAGACATTTTTCTGAACATTCTGAATGCACCACTAATTTAACCCCTGCATAATCCTATTTGGTAGGTAATATTATTTCCCTTTTATAGATAAGAAAACTAAGGCACACACAATTTAAGCAACTTATTTAAATTACACAGCTGTAAATGGCATATTATAGATTCAAACACAATCTGACTCTGGAAACTTGCTTTTAAACCACTATGCTTTATTGCTCTGAGCCATCGACTATAATCTTGGAGAAAACATTAATTCTCCCACTGTGCATGGGATGGTGACTCTAGCTATTTTATTTTATTTTTAAAAGGTTGTATAACTCCAAATGTCTGGAGGGCTTGGGACTGTCCAAAGAGTATTTAATCAGGTTATGCATAGATTTATCTATTTATATTTGACTATTAATTAACTGGTGCCCTCAACTATTCTATAAGCTCTGCCCCTGTTCTAAAATACAATCACTGTGAGCCAAACACAGAGACGTTCAGTTATTTATTATCTGGTCTTTAATATGGGTAAGGGCTGAAAGAAAATTTCATTATATGATTTCTATTGTCTTATTAGGTGTCTCTCTCATCCCACCCCTGAAAAAGCAGCTTAGAGGAAACTCAGGGATTCTAGAAGGTCAGTAAATTGTATCAGAATGAGTAACAGATGGAATCAAGAGATCTCTACATAACTTGGCTCTCCCACCAATATTTGACTAATATTCACAATGCCAGTTGCCTCCTTGTGTATTTTTGGAAGTCCTTTATGCATCCCAAATCCATAAGATATAAATGCCCACCAATACTTTATGCCTTTGCTCTTCAATATGCTTCTTTTCCTCTATTCCTTCTTCAATTCAAACACCACCCTCTACCTATTCACCCAAATGAAAATCTTGAACTCTACTGATGTTATCTATCTTCTGTCAGTGTGTCATCTTGTCTTCATTTCCACTCTCACTGCTCTTATTCTGCACCTGGGTGACTGAACCAGGCTCTGAATTAGGCAGCATGACTTCAGGCTAGCTTTCTTCAGATCCGACCTCTGCTCTACACCACTACACTCTTCTCCTCCACCTACTGAAGGAACAGAAATGGCCTGTCCAATTCCATGCTGAACTATCCAGTGTCTGCCATTGCGGAGTCTAAGCAACTTACCATGGTATCTACAACTTTCCATATTCAGGCTCTTGCTGTCTGTGCAGTCATTGTCCTCTTTTTGTTTTATGTTCTAATGCACCAAACTGCTTCCATTCCTCAAGGTCTATGCATGTCCTTGCATCCACACCTAAACTAGTCTCTTTGCTTGTTTGTGATATTCCTTCTCTTCTCCTGATTATCTTCTCAGGGGCTCCTTCATTCTGTTCCTACAGCATGCTGCAAAGTCACCCTAATACCACATCATAAAGAATGTGTCCAAATTAATCTTGTCCCTGTAATAGACGGTAAACTTTTCAGGTGCAGGGAACTTACCTTAGTTGCCTCTTCAACCCTAGAGTATAACTTAGTGTCTAGGATGTGGTAAGTGATCAAGAAATTGTTAAGAATCATTAAATGAAATGATCACAAATGAGTCACTTCCCCTTCCAGATCTCATCAGATGAAAAATAAATCAAAAATTACCATTATATATGACAGATAATATCCTGCCTGCTTAAGATTGTAAATAATATGTCATTTTCAAAATCCTCTTTGTGTAAGTTTATGTGTTTGAATGTTCAATTATTGAGGCATATTTGGCACTTTTACCCCATTTTGCTTATAATTTCAAGTTTTACAAATCACAATCTCCAACTCATGTGTGTTTATTTTTATTTAGTGGTGTCAAACTCCTCCTTATATTTGGTTTTTGAAAAAGTGTATAGAAACTTTCAAATCAAATGAATATAATGAAGAGCTTAAGTCGATATCTTTGAAGATGCAACACTGGTTGGCATTTGAGATTTTAAAATGCAACAATATCCATTTGAAAGCAGTGTTAGTAACCTGTTGCACTCATATGTCCATTAATACCATGAGCTCGTAGAGTTTGGAATCACATTGATTTGCTTAAAATACAGAATCAGCCATTCATCATCAAGCTGATTTATGCAAGTTACAAAAATAAGAAGACATATATTATCCTTATTTTTGAGCTGGAAATAGTACCTCTTTTTCAAGATTATTCTAGGCATTAGAGGTGATTTCTATAAAGTGCATAGCATGGCCCCTAGTAGCTCTACTGTAATGTTGATAATGATGTTAGTGATGCCAGTGGTGGAGATGCTGCTGCTGGTGGTGATGCTGCTGGTGGTGCTGACAGTGGTGATGGTGGTGGTGATGATGCCAGTGGTGGTGACGGTGGTGATAATGGTGGTGATGCTGCTGGTGGTGTTGACAGTGGTGATGGTGGTGGTGATGCTGCTGGTGGTGTTGACAGTGGTGATGGTGGTGGTGATGCTGATGATGGTGATGGTGGTGGTGATGCTGATGATGGTGATGGTGGTGGTGATGCTGCTGCTGGTGGTGATAGTGGTTATGATGATGCTGGTGGTGGTGATGGTGGTGGTGATGATGTCAGTGGTGGTGACGGTGGTGATAATGGTGGTGATGCTGCTGGTGGGGCTGACGATGGTGATGGTGGTGGTGATGCTGCTGGTGGTGCTGACAGTGGTGATGGTGGTGGTGATGCTGCTGCTGATGGTGATGGTGGTGGTGATGCTGATGATGGTGATGGTGGTGGTG